>NW_013952859.1:176142-183269 GCF_001266775.1 Austrofundulus limnaeus | reverse complement strand
TACCAACATCTGGTGAAAATTTCATGTCATTAGCACCTCTAGTAATATATTTACTGAGAAAAATGGTGACATGTTCAATACTTATTTTACCCGCTGTAAGTGGTGCTGGCAGGAGCAGCAGCAGGTGAGGTTTGGCAGCAGGTTGTTCACAGGAGGCATTGAGAGTTGACCAGCAGGTGAGTTTCTGATGGGTAATTCAACCAACGAGTTCCTTCAGGTGAGGCTCAAGGGCAACAGGCACAAGGAAGGTTTGCTCTGGGATCTTCAGAGACAAAAACAACACAGGTTAGATTAGTCAGGCTAAAGAACTTAGTCTGAGTGTCCGTTACATTACCATTGAGTGATGATGCTCCAGCAAAGACCAGAGCACAGAGTGAGCCTTATAATGCCCAGGAACCAATCAGGGTGAAAAAGGCTGCTGCAGGTAGTCAGYACCAGGAAGTCGACCAGGAACACAGATCATCACAGTTTTAAACCATATGGCTGCAATGATCAGAACATGTAAAATACAAGACTGGATCTAAACTTCAGTCAACTTAACAGAGTAAACCTAAGTATTAGCCTGAACCGGAGTAATATCCTAAATGTAACTAAGAAGTACTTTGAACGTATCAAAATAGTAGCATAAACCCAACTGAATAGCCTAAACCTGGGTAGTAACCTAAATTTAACTCATTAGTACCGTAAATCTAACTGTGTGGTTTTAGCAAGATTTAAATTTTTGCCCACTTTGATAAAATCTGTTTTATCTGTTCTGTCAGCACGGTTTCCTCCTTAAACCAGTTAAACTTCACTTGTGTTTCAATCTACATTTATTTTTTCAAATTTGGCCCCATTGACAATTTTCAAGTAGTTCACTGTATAAGCATTTCTGATTTGCTTTTACACAAACTAGCAAAAATTGTCAAAAAAACTGTGTTTTTGAAAGACTTTGCAAAAAGATTACAAACAGTTACAAGTCTACAAGATTAGATTTATAAAAAGAACAGATGAGATAAGACTTGGAAACCAAAGCAGCAGATTTTGTTTTCTCAGTTGAAACAAGTAATAACATTTATGAAACTACACAAAGTAAAAGGTTTTAATTTAATAACCAGTTATTCTCATTTGCCAACACAGAATATGACACTGTAGATAAAAGGCAGTAATTAAAAGCTTTTATAAAATCTGAAAAACAAAACATAAAAACCTGCACTTGCTCTTTAAACATTTACATTAATTGTATTATTTAGGCAATGCGTTTCAGGCAAAACGTCAACTTTTATTTTTTCTGTTCATTTTAAGGTTTAAGGTCAGAAGCTATTCAAGGCACAAGCTCCCTAAAATAAGAATTTTGTTCTTCTCAGGTAACAAAATGGGCACCTGATGAAGACACAAAACGCTCATGTCAAAGCAAAGGCAAATCTGAGGTATCAACCGCATAATTTCTATTATAATAAATCTGTATGGTTCAGCAGTTCTTTCCACTCTTTGTTGATATGAGCAGTCCTTTTTTTGCAGGATGAATGTCAAAACTACGTCCGTGTTTTGCTGATGAACGGCAGAACGCTCTTCACATGTGGGACCAACGCTTTCACACCAGTCTGCATAACCAGGCAGGTAGGTACAAAAGCTTCTCACAACATGTTCCCAATTTGATTTGTTGCTTTGAATAAAAGTGTATCAAAAAAGCCTTACGACAAAGACAGGTCCTTTTTTTCTTTTGTTGTTCTCTCTGTCAGATTTCTAACCTCAGTCAGACGGTGGACACAGTGAACGGCGTTGCTCGATGTCCCTATGATCCGCGTCACAACTCCACTGCCATGATGACGCAGAGGGGCGAGTTATATGCTGCTACGGTGATCGATTTCTCTGGACGTGACCCGGTCATCTATAGAAGTTTAGGGAACATGCCACCTCTGAGAACTGCTCAGTACAACTCCAAGTGGCTCAATGGTTAACAACGCCCTACAATAATTTGTGCCATTCTTTTAACTTCCTTCGTATTAACTCTTGTCTGAAACCATTTTTCCTGACTTTATTCCCACCAGAGCCTCATTTTGTGTCTGCATACGAGATCGGCCGGTTTGCCTACTTCTTCCTGAGGGAAACCGCCGTGGAAAATGACTGCGGGAAGACGGTGTTCTCCCGAGTGGCACGTGTCTGTAAGAACGACATGGGCGGACGATTCCTTTTGGAGGACACCTGGACCACGTTCATGAAGGCCCGCCTCAACTGCTCACGCTCTGGAGAAATCCCTTTTTACTACAACGAGCTGCAGAGCACCTTCCACTTACCTGAGCAAGAACTCATTTACGGCATCTTCACCACTAACGTGTGAGAAGCGTTTTATTATTAACACAATTAATGAATAATTTTCCCTGAACTGGCTGTTCTCATTTTAGAATAAYCATTGTTGATTCTTACATTACTGAGAAGACACCCTATTTAACCCCCTCCTTAACTTCAGGAACAGTTTATCTGCATCTGCTGTTTGTGCCTTCAATCTGAGCTCCATCACCCTGGCCTTCAATGGACCCTTTCGGTACCAGGAGAACCCCCGCACTGCATGGCTCTCCACCCCAAACCCTATACCCAACTTTCAGGTAAAATCACAGTTTTAAACGAAGAGAAAATAATCCACATTAAATCCAACAACACTAATTTTGACCACCTGTATCAGTGGTCTTGTTCTTTTGATAACTAGCAKGAATTCATGGCCATAGGGGAGGGCAGGAACATAGACTGACTGGTAAACAGAGAGCTTCGCCTTACAGCTCAGCTTCCTCTTCATCACAACAGACTGGCACAGAGTCCAGAATACTGCTGACACAGCACAGACTTGTCTGTTGATCTGACGTTCCATTCTTCCCTCACTCATGAAGCAAAACCTCAGTCTTAACCCAGAGAGTGCAGTCTACCTATTTCCTGCTGAATCCCAATGATACGCTGAACCATTGCAGTGTTGCCAGACTGGGCAGGTTTTAACCCACTTSGGTTTCTTTCGCACACATTGGGCTGGAAAAAACAGCTTTGGGCAGGTTGTTAAAATTTGAGCTGCTTGCTGCCAATCCAGACACCTTCATCCACCCGCAGACACTTTCAGTCTGTTTTTTTTTTATTTACAAGTCACTTATGTGACATATGTATATGTGTACTGTATATGTATATATGTAAGTCACAACAGAACTTGAGATTTGGGCTGTTTTTTTTTTTTCATTTAGTTGTGCAAGTTTTATGTTGTGACAGTCTGAACCCATGGCAGTTTTATTGTTGATGATGTTTCTGCTGCACAAAAGAAGACTCTGATGCTGACACAAATAAACAAAATGTACCAAGTATCATGTCTCCTTCCAGAAGTATCAATAAAGTGAATAATTTTAGAATGTGATGGAGATGAATRTAAACTTTTTTGTGGCATTAACATCTTGCTCATTGTTTCTTTAGTGTGGCACCCTGGAGGAAGACGGCCCCGGGGGAAACCTGACAGAACGCAGTCTTCAGGACGCGCAGCGGCTCTTCCTCATGAGCGACGTCGTCCAGCCGGTCTCCACCAACCCCCTGCTYACCCAGGATAACCTGCGCTTCTCCAAACTGGTGGTGGACATCGTGCAGGGCCGAAACGCTCTCTACCATGTCATGTACATTGGCACCGGTGAGCTAGACTCCTGAACAAWAACAATAAATGAATCCATGGTTGAAGTTTTTCATTTTCTTTCTTCAATTTCTTCTTGTTCAATCAGAGTACGGCACCATCCTGAAGGCTCTCGCCACCACCAATAAAAGCCTGAACGGCTGCTTCCTGGAGGAACTGCGGATCCTTCCTGAGGGGAAAACAGGAACAATAAAGAGTCTGAAAATCCTCCACAACGACAGATCGCTGTTTGTTGGGCTCGACGACAAACTGGTGAAAATCCCCTTAGAACGCTGCTCCAGATACCAAGCTGAAGGGTATGAGCCTCGTTGCTCTGACTCAGGATCAGTTTAGTATAAATTAATCTAAACTCTTTAATTTACTGACTCAACTTAAAAACACTTTGCTTGAAAAATAATGCAAAATACCCCAAAATGCTGGCCACTTTCAGAGCTCTGTCTTTTTGCTTTGTAAATATCATCTGTTCTGAACTCCAATTAGTGACTGCATGGAGGCTCGGGACCCTTACTGTGGCTGGGACCTCAAGCAGAAACGCTGCACCACCATTGAAGGCAGCTCCAACATGAACCAGTGGACCCAAAACATCACAGAATGCCCAGTAAGAGCAGAGTCGTAGATTTTATGCTCGGAGGAAGGTTGTTTTGTTCAAGTCCTGTTACCAAATCTTCTCTGGAGGTGAGGAACCTGACGCAGGACGGTGGGTTTGGTCCGTGGGCCCCGTGGCAACCCTGTAACCACGATGACGGCGAGGGTTACTTTAGCAGCTGCGTGTGTCGATCCCGCTCCTGCGATGGACCGGTGGCCAGATGTGGAGGAGCTGAATGCAAAGGTCCGACTATCCAGGTGGCAAACTGTTCCAGGTATGTCTTTAATCTTTTAACATCAACCACACCAGACTGAAGCTGCTGATTTCAAAGTTCAGACCCAGCAGTTCTTAAAGGAATGCATTACCTGAATGCATTATTAGACAAGATCATCTTCTGAGGAGAAATGATGGTGTTGTAGCCATTCTGGTCAAACCTGAAAAATACAGTTACGCTTTCTTTGTGCTCACAAAGTGATGTTGCAAGAAACCATGCTAAGTGTATGTGTTGGGGACAACTTTCAGCTACTACCTCATCTAAATTCTCCTGCTCATATGTACAGTGGGGTGTGAAAGTTTAGGCACCCTTGTTCATTTTTCTGATTTACCTTTAAAAATCATTGATTGTTTGGACTAAAAATATCAGTTAAATATATCATATAGGAGACAAACACAGTGATATTTGAGAAGTGAAATGAAATTTATATGATTTACAGAAAGTGTGCAATAATTGGTTAAACAAAATTAGACAGGTGCATAAATTTGGGCACCGTGTTCATTTTATTGATTTCAAAACATTTAGAACTAATTATTGGAACTAAAGTTTGGTTTGGTAAGTTCAGTGACCCTTGACCTCCATACATAGGTGACTCCAATTATGAGAAAGTTTTTTTTTTTGCAAGTTCAAAAGAAGAAATGCCAGTTATGTGACAGAATGGGTAAAAGCAAATGTATTAAGCCAAGTTTCTTAAATCTAAAGATGTTTTCTTTTACTTTTCATATGTGAAGGATATGCATGTCACAGGCACTTTAAATATTTGCTTCCCTGAGCATCTGATCCCTGTGAATGTTTCTCAGAAATGGAGGCTGGACTCCCTGGTCATCCTGGGGTCAGTGCAGCAGTAGCTGCAGCATCGGATTCGAGGTAAGGCAGCGGTCCTGCAACAACCCCTCACCTCGCCACGGAGGTCGAATCTGTGTGGGCCAGGGTCGGGAGGAGAGGTGAGGAGGACCATCGTTATGACAGCTGCTATAAATGAAACATGTTTCTGTGATGCTGCTCGTCAGGAGTTGGTCCTTCTTGTTGATGGTGTTTTACAACAGTGTCGCTGATGTTTTTGCAGGCTCTGTAACGAGATGAAGCCTTGTCCCCTGCCTGTGTCGTGGACAGCGTGGAGCCCCTGGGCCCACTGCAGCGCTGAATGTGGAGGAGGGGTCCAGTCAAGGACTAGAACCTGTCAGAATGGGAACAGCTGCCCAGGGTGTGCAACGGTAATGAAGAACTTTTATCTAACACAAGTCTGAACAAGGTTGTATTCAGAATGCACATTTGATGTTCGTCAAAGAGACCTTACAAGCCACAAAAGGTGTAAATGATGGATGAATGTTGAGATTATGTGCGATATAAATAAACTGACACGACATGACATACATCACTGAAATAGAAGCACACAGATTGATCCAAATGTTGATGTTATCATGCAGTTTAAAGCTTAGAACTCCACATTTTCAGCTACAAAATAAAAGTTGTGTCGGATGACATCAACACTACCTTGATGGGATCGATACTTCCAGAAGTATAATTCTGTGCTGGAATACACAATATCATCATTGGACCAAACAAACATGGCAGATACCAATTTAGTTGGCTGCACAACTTCAGAATGGATCCACACACGTTAACATGTCACATCCATATTTACTTCTGTAAACACAGCAGGCTACGTTTGTCGTTATGTCTTCTTCTGAGGGTCGCTTCGCTTCAGGGCCGTGGACTGTTCACACTGGAGTCTGATGGAGGTTGTATTTAAATTATAACTTGAAGGTGGATCTGAGTGAAAATTTTAATCTAAGCACCTGCAATGTAAACATGGTGTAAGATAGAAAATGAGCTCTGTAAATCAAATTTTTACCTCAGCTACCTGTCGCAAACCAAAGAAATTTAAGAATCAATTAAAAAAATAAAAAAAAACTTGGCAATGTAAGTCACAATAATAAATACATACTTTGTGTATTTAATAAACCTTGCACCATCTGTTCTGCACTCAGCGCAAATTAAAACATTAAAAATTGAAAATTTTGCTTATAATTTGAACAATGGACTGTTTTGTTGTCACTTTTGGCCTCCATCTCGACTTATTATTTCATTGTAGATGATCCACTTATTACATTCTGAAAGTTTCATTGAAATTTGTTCGCTGGTTTCAGACAACAGACAAACTCATTCTCAGGCGATTACATTACCTTTTATGCTCACGGACAATAATTATTTATTTATATGTAAATTTAAAATAGCTCAGAGTATACATTCATCAGACTGTACTACAGTTGGGTTTTTAGATGTGACTTTCTGAGTAAAACTCATATAAATAATAATAATAATTATGAATTTAATTTGTAACGCACTATTCATTAACAAAAATCTCAAAGTGCTACAAAAAAAATTGAAAATGTGCTTAAATTGCATTTTTTGTTTAACTGATCAAATCAGACATTGACACAAGGCACATAAAACACATTTTTTAAATATGATGAACTGTTTCTTTAAATTTTGTCCTATTATATTCTGAAAAAGCCCATCCAGTTATTCCTAAATTGTCCCAGTTATTATCAGCTGGAAGATGTCCTGATGCATCTCAGTAATCCAGGTAAAAAATCAAAAGGAAAAAAATTGTATAGGTCCTCTGGACG
>NW_013952859.1:171079-174201 GCF_001266775.1 Austrofundulus limnaeus | reverse complement strand
TGAGTATCGGTCACCTGTGAACAATAGCCATGTGATGTGATGTGAGTATCAGTCACCTGTGAACAATAGCCATGTGATGTGATGTGAGTATCGGTCACCTGTGAACAATAGCCATGTCATGTGATGTGAGTATCAGTCACCTGTGAGCGATGGCCATGTGATGTGAGTATCAGCCACCTGTGAACGATAGCCATGTGATGTGAGTATCAGTCACCTGGAGGCAGGACTTAAAAGCCTGAATTTTGCCTGAAACTCTCAGACTGAAGAAGTCTCTTGGAAGAGACGAAACGTTTCATTAAGGAAGAACCCRTCCAGAGGACCTATACAATTTTTTTCCTTTTGATCAGCTGGAAGAGGTGCTGCTGGAATACAACATTTACTGACATTTAAATCTTAGTTGTGCCCAGAAAACGCAACAAAACCCCATTAAATAGTAGTTTGCAAATGAATCTCTGTCAAAAAAAAGCAAAGGCACCATCTTTGTTGTTGACACTAAAAAACCAGTAAAACCCCCAGACTCTCCTTCAGTCGTAACTCTGACTAGGTTCCTTCATCCCATTTCCAGGAGTTTAGGGTCTGTAACCTGGAGAGTTGCCCTGAGGTGCGCCGCAACACCCCCTGGACCCCCTGGATGCCGGTCAACATGAGTCAGGATGGTGCACGGCAGGAGCAGAGGTTCAGGTACACGTGCCGCGCTCCGCTGCACGACCCCCAGCAGATGCAGCTGGGAAAGAAGAAACTGGAGACCCGTTTCTGCCCAAACGATGGATCTGGAGCTTGTCAAACTGACTGTGAGTACAAATATAAAGTGGAAAATAAAGGCTAAAGACTATTTATTTTAGAAATATTTAACTACCAGGAGGCAGAATTAAGACTCCTTATAAAGGTTTAAATCTATCAGTTGTTTTTGTGAAACACTTGATTGAGTTCCACACTAGTATCCTGTTGAAGGTGGTCAGTAAACTTCTGGTTTTATGTCTCTGGACATCAGTCCACTGCACTGATGGAACATCTATGTTTTGTTATAAAGAAGCAGATGCTCACTCACTGCATCCCAAAGGTTTTTCTTTTTTTTTCTTCCAAAGACTTGGCTCCAAAGCGTTTGAAATGAAGAAACAGACTGAAAATGTCATTTTATCTGCAGCTGCCTGCTCTAAAGTATTCATCTACAGGAGGGGAAACTTGAATCAGATGCTTGTCAGCCTCATTTGAAGCTTCAGATTCATATGCAAATAACTTGATTGTTGGCGCTTTGGGAGCTGTATTATTTTTTTATTTTGTGTGACCCACAACAAATTGCATTAATTGAAGTTTCTTATGGCATGGAGGGTTTAGATGTCTAGATTTTTTTAAATTCAGCAAAATGAACTAACTTTTTGTTCATATTTACCTAAAAAGTGACATTTTCTTCCTGTATCTTCAGCTTTGGTTGAAAATCTAATTAAGACCAGTGGCAGAGCTTATTCCCACCCTCAAGGAGCCCGATGGGGATCCTGGGAAACATGGTCCATCTGTTCCCAGCAGTGTTCCCGAGGCTTTCGAACCAGAAAACGCAGCTGCTCTACGCCTGAGGGCAGGACCAACCCCGGGGCCTGTGCAGGGTCCCCGGTGGAATATCAGGACTGCAACATTCATCCCTGCTCAGGTACCAGCGTGGTTCTGGCTGTCGGTGCAGCTGTAGTGGAACATTATGTTACAATGACAGTTTGTTTGCAGTGAACGGAGGCTGGTCCTGCTGGTCTGCCTGGTCCCAGTGCTCGTCCAGCTGTGGAGGCGGGCACCACCAGCGGACCCGGACGTGCAGCAGCCCGCCCCCTGAGAACGGAGGGGACATCTGTATCGGCCTGCACACAGAGGAGGCCCTATGTAACACACATCCATGTGAAGGTGAGTTAATGGTAGTTTAAATTCAAAACGCCTTGATTATTCTATTTAATTTAATTTAATGAATACACCCGCTGCCTTTTTAGGCCAGTCAGGATCAAATATTCCATCTTGGTTATCATTATCGGAGTAAAGTTTGCAGATCAGTGCAGTTTCTCCGATTCTCCTCAACAACAAAGAAAAGTCGTGTTTTCAATGGAAATATAGACTGAACACTGTATGACTGCTTAAATCTGCTGAAGAGGCTGAATATATAGTTAAAAGGAGCAGAACATTAGCTAAAAGCTAAAAGTTACAAAACCCTGGTTAACAGTAGCTAACAAAATTGGGAAATGGCTAAAAACAACAAAAAGTAGCAAAAGTAGCAAAACACCAGCTAAAATCTAAAAGTTGACTAGCTAAAAATATCAAAATGTTACGCAAGAAGTCAAAAGTAGCTAAAAGCTAAAAGCAGGTTAAAAGCTAGGAATAGAAAAATGTAATTAAAACGTAACTAAAAGCAAAAACAAAATAGAACAAGTTTGCTGAAGCAGATTGAAAAAGAAAAGTGTTTAAGGAATTAAAAAGATCCTACTGTATTTCTATGGAAGAAATATTTGTAAATTACAAATGTTCAACATTTTGATGCGTAATTATTAGTGGTGCAACGATACAGGAAATTCACGGTTCGGTTCGGTTCGATACTTTAATCTCACGGTTCGATAATTTTTCGATACAAAAAAGATAAATTTCCATGCCCCTTTTAACTTGTAATTCATTTATATTAATTATGAACATTTGTTTAACCTCAAAAGTACAGTTTTTTAATTAAATGTTGCTGAAACAGCAAGTTTCTCAGTGGATCTGCGCTCAAAAATGCAGCCTAGGTGGAGTAGTCGAACACAGATCCACTGATCCTTCAACACAGAGCATCTTCAGAAGACAAGTTGATAAAATTTATTTTAAAAATCTGTATTGTTCAATACAGCACTGTTTGATACGGTTCGATATTTGTTGCACCCCTAGTAATAATGGCACTTGACAAACTGTAATGCTTCAATTGTTAACTGTGTGTTCTATGACTTTGTATTTTTGTGTTATTAAGATGAAAAGCACTTAGAACTGCCTTGTTGCTGAAAAGTGCTATTCAAATAAACTTGATTGATGATTGATTGATTGATTGATTGATTGATTGATTGATTGATTAAATTTAATATTGTAAAAGTATGAAAATTTGACAGAAATACAAATCATGGAAC
>NW_013952859.1:169230-170501 GCF_001266775.1 Austrofundulus limnaeus | reverse complement strand
GTCCGTCTGTCAGAGATCCAGAAAAGAAAATCTGTCATTTTTAGCAGCTCAGCTGTGGAATAAAAGGAGCTGCTAAAAGTATAAACAACTGTGTTAAATCATTTTGGTGCATTTATTTTGGTTGTTTGCTCCTTAAAAATATATATACAGTATAATCCATTAAAATGTGAACATGTAAACCAACATCATTGTACTGTGAGAAGGTGTTGACAGCAGAATTCAGAGGGAGCTGGATCAAGTAGACTTGATTTACAGGCTCTGACCAGCAGAGGGAAGGTGGCCTTGGTGTTTTTGGAAATCGTGGCAGAGGATGGTGAGGGTTTGTGACATTTTTCACTCATTCACACTTTGCTTTGTTGTGTTTGCCTTGGATAGACGATTCAGGCAACACTGCGTGACAGTGAGGTTCACATGAAGACAGTTAAATGTAAAACCACAGAGGTAGACCTAACAGAGTCTAAGGCAGTGTTTCCCAACCCTGCTCCTCAAGGCACACTGCCCTGCATGTTTAAAAGGTTCCCCTGCTTTAACACACCTGATACAGATGACTGCAGTTCAACTAAACCCTGCTAATCTGTTATCAATTGAAATCAGCTATGTTGAAGCAGGGGAGCATCTAAAACATGCAGGACAGTATGCCTTGAGGACCAGGGTTGTAAAACACTGGTCTAAGGCATGTCCTCCTGGTGTGACTGGACAATGGAAAAAACAGCCTTGTTTCCTCTCTCTGGCGGCAGGATGGGCTGAATGGACGGACTGGGGAGACTGTGATGAGGAGGGTCTGCAGCATCGCACCCGTCGCTGCGGGGACGAACAGGAAGTGGGGACCAACCTCTGTCAGGGCAATCTCACTCAGTCCAGACCCTGCCAGGCTCATGAGGTGCCAGGTAAACAAAGGACACGGCTGCATATGAGCTAGAGAAAAGTGTTGTTAGATTTACACTAAAACGTAAAAAACAAACAAAAAAAAAAACACAGATGTGTTCACCCTGCATTCATGGAAACTAACAATTTGTTAGAAATATGAGTTATGTGTCTTCCTTAAGAATAGGGAGAGAAATAAAGAAGTTTGGTTGTTTTTCTTTTGTAATCTGGCCATAAAATATATACACTGTATATATATTATGATGTTTTATTGTTATTTCTCTTTTTTCTTTTTCCAGTTATTTTACCAGAGCAGGAGAACCACAGCTGTGGAAGTGAGTCAGACTTTATGTTTTCACTAACTGCAGTACTTACACACACACACACACACACACACACACACACAC
>NW_013952859.1:165173-169114 GCF_001266775.1 Austrofundulus limnaeus | reverse complement strand
ACACACACACACACACACACACACACACACACACACACACACACACACACACACACACACAAACAAACATTTGTTTCTTGATCTCATGGGGACCTTCCATTGACTTCCATTCATGTTTTTTAGACTTTAAAGTCTAACCCTGACCATATACTCTAAAATTAACCTCACAGAAACTTACCTGACCCTAAAACTAACCAAAACCTTGGTCCTAAACCTAACCCCACACCCATAATTTGCATTTGGACCCGTGGAGATCTGGCATTAGTCCCCACGGTTCATTTTGGTCTCCACAAGGCTGCTTCTTTTTTTTGGGAAAATTGTCCCCACATTGTAGAAAAAACCCGTCCATACACGCACACACACACTGGTAATTTTATATCCTAACCCTGACCATTTACCCTAAAATTAACCTCACAGGTACCTACCTGACCCTAAAACTAACCTAAACTCAATTCACACTTTGGTCCTAAACCCAAACCACCACCCCTCCACCCAAAATCAGCTTCCGAAGTTGTGGGGATGTGGGATGCACATTTGGTCCCCACGATGTACATTTGGTCCCCACAAGGCTGCATTTTTCCTGAAAATGGTTCCAATGATGTAGCAAATATGTGTCCACACGCACACATGTTTGGTCTTCTATCTTCATAGGGACTTAGCGTTGACTTACGTTCATTTACCCATCATTTCTACGGCCTAACCCTAACCACCTCAGTACATACCTAACACTAGACCTAAATCAAGTCACACCATAGTCCCAGATCGAACCCCTGACTCGCCAACGGTATTTCCCCMAACGGGGACCAGGCTTTTGTCCCCATAAGGAACTGTGGGTCTTCATCAGGCTGTGTATACTGGGAAAGTGGTAAAAATTTGTTTCCGCCAGGTAGCAAAAGCACRTACACACACAAACACAAAGACAAACATACAGATCAGAGTTCATAGAAGAGGTCCACGAAACCTTCAAGATTTGAAGACTGTTTGTGGAAGAATGGGCCAAAATCACACCTGAGCAATGCATGTCACTAGTTTCTCCATACAGGAGGCGTCTTGAAGCTGTCATTGACAACAATGGCTTTTGTACAAAGTATTAGATACATTTCAGTAAGTGTGTTCAATACTTTTTCCCTGTGCCATTCCACATTATTACAAATAACTTCATTTCTGGACATTTATGGTTTGATTTCTTTGTATGTATGGATCACTTGGGTTGTTACCAACATCTGGTGAAAATTTCATGTCATTAGCACCTCTAGTAATATATTTACTGAGAAAAATGGTGACGTGTTCAATACTTATTTTACCAGCTGTAATAACAACGTTATTTTTCTTCTTTGTTGCACACAGTTGAAAGAATGCTGGCTTTTGTGAATTAGTAGTCGGCTCCACTGAAGAATCAATGTTTTGATAAAGTAACGTTGCAGTTACGTCAACTTAAAAATATATTTTTATCCAGGTCTTCAAACAGTATMATGATTTAGGTCTTTTTCCTCTTCTTTACTGTAGCTCTAAACAAATTTTAAGTACCCACAGTAGGCTTGACTTCATATCTTAGCAGCATCTTAACAGTAACCAAAGCTGGAGTGTCCAACCCTGTTCGTTGAGGGCCACTTTTCTGTATGTTTTAGATGTTTGTCTTCTCCAACACACCTGAGTTGAATGAGTGAGTGACTAACAGGCCTCTGCAGAACGTCAACACAACTTTCACATTTTTTCCATGTCACTGTTTTACAATGCTTTTCTGCTTTCTTCTCCCCCGTTTGTAGCATTCACTTTGTTTCAGTTAGTGGCTGTGGGCTCAGCCAGCTTCTTCGCTGCAGCTCTCCTCTCTGGACTGGCTTTCTCTTACTGCCACCACCTGAACCGTCCATCAGCAGAGTCCGGGGTCATCCACCCCAGCACGCCCAACCATCTCACCTACAACAAGCAGGGCAATGCCACACCAAAGAACGAGAAATACATCCCCATGGAGTTTAAGGTCAGCTACGTCAGTGCTTTATTAGGTTTGAAAATATAATTTTATCTTTGRTGAAACGTTTCTTTGATCTGCAGACACTCAACAAGAACAATCTCCATGTAAACGATGAGACGTGCAACCACTTCTCCTCCCAGCTGGCCTCCAGTAACATGTTCACAACCACCTACTACCCTCCATGTGTGAGCAAATACGACTTCCATCCTGACTCTCCCTGCAGGTCCTACATGCACAGCTGAGAGGAGCCCTTTTAAGTCTCCTCATCTCCATGAAGGCTTTCCTTATTCAACGTGATGAGTACAATGGTTTCAAATGGTCAAAAAGTAAACACCAAAATGTTTTACGGTTACATTTTCTGGAAGTCTTGATCACCCAAACAACTCAAGATTTAGWTGKTTTTATTTGCTCAGGATATCAGATTAGCCTAGTCTAATTTCAGGATCAGTATTTTTTATGTTGCTTAATCAATGGACTTTCCAGTTTTTCCATGTTTGTGTAACAGTTTGTAGAAAGACTCTTTAAGCCACAGTTTATGCAGTGGTTCAATAAACAGCTACCAAAATACAGAAAGAAGGTGGAAATACATACATTACCCACATAGCAAAATTTGTCTGGACCAGTTCTGACCCACACAGATACTGCAGAAAAATGTCAAGCCCTTCGGTGGCTCAAATGTGGTTTGCCAAAGGTGTTCCATGCATAGGCCAGGACCATATAAACCAAACCACAACCTGGCCAGTGTGGCATGCCATCTTAAAACCAGTGCAATTATTGTCAGACCTTGCCCACATCTAGTTGACAAACCACTTACAAAGCCAGCAGTGCCTGCTTGACACCAGATCTGGTCCATACCTGTCTGCTATGGKGGGTATGGTTCCATCATGTAAATGTTTTTGGCTAAAATCTGTCACTGTGTCACCACCGTTTTTATTCTGTGAAGTAAATGTTCATGGTTTTTACATTCACTGAAAATGAAAGTGTATGGATTACATAATAAAGAGACAAAACAAGATCAACTTACAGTTCCTTAAAGTTTTCAGACCCCTTTAACTTTTCTACATTTTTGTCACATGACAAAAAATGTCACRCAGCGTGACTATGTATTCATGTTTCAGATCGTTGTCCTAATGGAAGGTGAACCTCCATAAAATGAAGGTTAAAGTCTGCTGCAGCCTCTAAAAAAAGGCTTGACCTTGGCTAGACATCATTAAAAAGCTGGCCTTGACTACAGAGGCTACATGTTTCTCAAACTTCAAATCCTTGTCAGAAGTGACACACAAGTTTTAAAATTGTGGCTTTATAACCAAAGTTACAGGGAGCATCATCACCAAAAAAAAAAATACCCCATTCATTTAAAAACAGAAAATTTTGGTGAAGCTACTGTTTAATGTTGGCAATACACTCAAGAAAACAAGCTTGAAGGTTACTACAAATAGGCTTCATGAGCAAACAATTTGTCTGCATAACAGTGAAAAAAAAGTGGTGTTTGGCAATAACTGATCTGAGTGGCAGCATATACACAGAGAAAAAGACAGAACCAAGAATACAGCCCTGTGGCACACCACAAGGAGTAGAATAAGTAGGAGACAAATCATGACAGAGAAAGTTCTATTGGTCAAGTAGGACGTGAACCACTTGAGTGCTGAACCAGATATTCCACCATAGTGGTTAAGAAGAGTTTGGTTTTTGTTTGCAAGTGTTTTAAAGGGATCCCCGATTAGTTGTAACATTAGACTTTATTTGATAATCATTTATTTTAACTGTAAAATAAAGACTGTAAAAATGCTGTAGGCTGTTTAGTTTTGTAATTTTTTTTAAAAAACATGTTTTAACATGGACGGAGCCATTTTATTTACAAGCAAAGCATTCTGGGTAAATGATGACGTGGGTAGGTCTTCGGTGCGAGGCTGTTAGCAAGCTATATTCACCCCGAAGGTTAATCTTTGACAAAATCTGATGATCGACT
>NW_013952859.1:162510-164852 GCF_001266775.1 Austrofundulus limnaeus | reverse complement strand
AGTCGATCATCAGATTTTGTCAAAGATTAACCTTCGGGGTGAATATAGCTTGCTAACAGCCTCGCACCGAAGACCTACCCACGTCATCATTTACCCAGAATGCTTTGCATGTAATCAAAATGGCTCCATCCGTGTTACAACATATTTTTAAAAATGTACAAAACTAAACAGACTACAGTATTTTTACAGTCTTCATTTTACAGTTTAAATACATGTTTATCAAAWAAAGTCTAATGTTACAACTAATCGGGGATCCCTTTAAAACTCAAGCTCCTATTCCTTCCGCTTTACAAACAGGCAATACTTGGTTGGTTTTTCACTTAAAATTCCCAGTTTGTGGTGAATGAAATGTAGAAAAGTTCAAGTGATATGAAAATTGTTTCAAGGCACTGTAAAAATTAAAAACTGAAAATTTACAATTTTGCTGGTGTATCTCAAACTTTCACCAACTTTGGGACTTTGTTTTAGTGACTTTGTGGATATKTTTTGCTTCTGTAAAGTGCACAGGCTGTCCAGTTTGTTTTGTCAGGTTAATCTGCTACAAGCTTAAAAGACATAAAAGTGCAGCAGTCTTTGAGATTTCAACAAGGATGCTTCCTTCGAGTCCTCTTCTTCCTGGTGTTCAGTAAATACTCAGGACTGTAAATCAGCTGAAGAAACTGCACACACCTTAAGTAAAAACATCCACTATTTGTTGGCATCCTGGTCCTGCAGACTAGTCCACAGCCCAGCTAGGCCAATGTCCCGACAAATAGTAAGAAATGTACATGTGGACATGAAGATTTACGTCACTCTTGCTTTAATTTTATGTTGAACACAGAAAGAAAACAAAACACTGTATTCAACAGTTTATGACACATCTCACTATGTACTGTGCTCTGTTAAAAAGACGATTTTATGACCTTTTCATCAGCAGATTGTACAAATAATTTTACTGATGCCACAGTTTGTGTTGACATCTTCATTTGCTATAACACATTTTAATGATGTAAACTTTGGGAAAACTAACATTTTGTCCAACAATACCTGTAGTATTTATTTTAAAGTAATATGGACAATTCATGAGTCTTGAATCCATGTTTTCACTGTGTAAGATTTGCTGTCTGAAGCAACAAAACATCATTATCGCCGACATTAATGAAATGGAGGTGTGTGGGTGTCTGTGTGTGTTAGCAAAATATCTCATAAACCACTGGACTAATTTTAATGAAACTTGCATAAAGTGGGAAGTGGTGGTGCAGAGGTTAGAGAAGGTGAGCCTGTGATACATTTTATTTTTTTTTCATGGACATTTTATACTCAAAGAGGACTCCAGGTGAGCCCTCCCCCAGTCAGTTCTACTTCTTTTCCACATAAACACACCCACCAAGTTCTGACCAATCASACAATACTTGTCGCATACCCCTGCAAGAAAAACATCCTGCCAGGAACTTGTGCATGTGACAAATTCACGGAGGCCCTACAAGAACTAACTGATGCCATTTTCGTCTCGCAACCACGTTACTGAGAATAAACGTTTCAGCGTCTTGCAGAATATAAATCCTTTAGAGTTTCAAGATGGCCAACTGACCTTAAACAACATAACTCTGTCAGTTTTAYCCCCAACACAAATTCTGAGCATGAACTGTTAGTAAGTTATCTCATGAAACACTGGATGGATCTAAATAAAACTTTGAGGAAATAGTCACATCTACAAATGGATAACTTTTAGGGTCAATTACAGCTACAGTAATTGACCTTAGCAAACACAAAAATAGTAATGATACATTATACAGATAATGAATTTCTTCCAGGACTCTACTATCAGAACGCATTTCTTTCAGCTTAAGTGCGTGTCACAAAATAAACTAGAATATTGACATCTTGTTACAAATAAAGTTTACATTTTTTGCACTTTTTAGATGAAATACTGTAATTAATTGAACAAACTGAAACGTGTTTTAATTTTACATTCTTCCACATTTTCCTCCTTATATTGCCAAATTTGAAAAATTGAGTGTTCTTTGCCAGACCCCCCACCCCCAAGTCACAAAACGGATCTGATCCTTATCGAGTTTTTCMTTTTTTAAATTGATTACGTGTGAAAGATTTTTGTTCTTTTTCAATTGATGCTTTTATCATGTTAATGAAACAAAACACATGATATTTTAAATTCTAGAGGTTAAAAAGTAAATAGAGCTTTAAAAAAATCCAAACCTTTCCCGCAGGATTTGCTTCTTATTACAAGAAAATATGTTGATAATCAAAATTAAATGTCTTATGTGTTTGAATTGTAAATACCATGAAATGAATTTAGGTATTCTTATTTCATTTTACTTGTGTGTGTGTGTGTGCGCGCGCGT
>NW_013952859.1:159866-162390 GCF_001266775.1 Austrofundulus limnaeus | reverse complement strand
GAGAGAGAGAGAGAGAGAGAGAGAGAGAGAGAGAGAGAGAGATCAAACAACTTTAAATCTAGCGTGCGTGTTTAGTTCTGGGCTCTTGCATACAACTAACTGCATGCACTGACACTTTTTTCATGCACACAGATGCATACATCTGTGTTTTTGTAAACTGTACGAAAATGTATTTGGTTCAGATCGTAAAAAGATTACAGTGATGAGCAGGAAAACTGGCATTTTGTATTGGAATATGCTTTTACTGTGAAATGTGCTACATGTTAGATACAGTTTGTTCTGTTCTCAAGAATCCCTGAATGAGTTTGTTTTGCTCCAAAAATAGTTCTTGTTTGGCAAGAATTTACTGAACACTGCCTTTTAAACACTGTAAACATTTGGTACTCTATATTTTTGTATAATGTACACTGTAAAAAAGAAATTCAGTTGAATAAATGAATTTTGACGACAATGTTTTGGTTACCCAATGTGAAAGCTAAAAACAAACCTAATGAACTTGGATTTAGCATCCTACCTATTCAGTTTGAAATATCTATTTTTTCATCAGCTGATCGTCATGATGGTTTTATTTATTTTTTTGATACTGTGGTTGTTTTTACAGTGATAAATGTTGATTAATAAAGCTTAAGTGCTGTAGTTTATTAGCTTGCCAGTATGTGATCAAAGATCTATAATCTCTTTACTAAACATTTTGGGGTCATCCCTATTTTTCACATACCTTAGTTACCTCGATACCTAGCCTCCTCTTCATCCTCAGTTCAAGCCTCGGCCAAATATGTCTCCACTTACGGTTCCAACTGTGCTTYCAGAACCACCTCAACAGTGGTTGTATTGCATACTCAGGATTTTGATCTTGACCACAGAAGACTTCTGCCAGTGGATTGGCTGAGTCGAGRTAGAACTTGCAAACTCCTCCAGCAAAGTTTTCCTGGAGAGAGGTGAAGTAGACGAGCGCACTGAGCTGGACAGAGCTGTCTAAAATGAGCAGACATCCCGGGAGGTTTCGGATAAACTGGCCACCCACAGTTAAACAGTGCCGTGACAAAAAAATGTCTGACTACTGGACCATAAAACCACAATGGCTGAAGCTGCATGTTGACAACTCGCCCACAATCCTGCTCACAGAGTGAGGGACACATTGACATGGAGACACACACACCTGAGCAGAACCAAACAAGTGTGAACCAAATAGAATGAGGCTTGACAATGGAGACAGGACTTTAGTTCCCAGGATCCTAACGATCGCTCCAGTGCACTCATCACTATGTTTTCCAGTATGTTACCCCAGTATATGCCTGCACTGTAAGTCAGTAAATTTTTTTTTGTTGGTTTGTTTTGAAGTGGGAGCCAAGCATCTGTCATGATTTTCACTATTAACCCTGGGAGCTGATTACCTGGGATCATAAGTACTTGGAAACATGGGTACCAGGGAATAAATAGATGCTGGGGAACATACAGAGGGATGCAAAAGTTTGGGCAGCCTTGTTAATTTTCCTGATTTGCCTTTATAAATCATTGATTGTTTGGATAAAAAAAAAATCAGTTAAATATATCATATAGGAGGCAAACACAATGATATTTGAGAAGTGAAATTAAGTTTATATGATTTACAGAAAGTGTGCAATAACTGATTAAACAAAATTAGGCAGGTGCATAAGTTTGGGCACCATAAAAAAACCTTACCTCAGTATTTAGTAGATCCTCTTTTTGCAGAAATAACATTCTCTAAATGCTTACTACAGCTTCTAATGAGAGTCTGGATTGTGACTGAAGGTATTTTAGACCATTCTTCTTTACAAAACATCTCTAGTTCATTCAGGTTTGATGGTTTCTGAGAATGGACAGCTCTCTTTAAGTGACACCACAGATTTTCAGTAATATTCAGGTCTGGGGACTGAGATGGCCATTCCAGAACGTTGTACTTGTTGCTCTACTTGAAGGCCTTAGTAGATTTTGAGCAGTGTTTAGGGTGGTTGTCTTGTTGGAAGATGCAGCCTCAGTGCAGCTTCAGCTTTGTCACTGACTGATTCCTGGACATTGGTCTCCAGAATCTGCTGATATTGGTTGGAATCCATGCGTCCCTCAACTCTAACAAGATTCCCAGTCCCTGTACTGGCCACACAGCCCCACAGCATGATGGAACCACCCCCACATTTTACTGTAGGTAGCAGTTGTTTTTCTTGGAGTGCTGTGTTCTTTTACCTCCATGCATAACGGCCCTTGTTCTGCCCAAATAACTCTATTTTAGTTTCATCAGTCCACAGCACCTTATTCCAAAATGAAGCAGGCTTGTCCAAATGTGCTTTAGCACACCTCAAGCAGCTCTGTTTGTGATGTGGGCAGAGAAAAGGCTTCCTCTGCATCACTCTCCCATACAGCATCTCCTTGTGTAAAGTGTGTTGAATAGTTGAACGACGCACAGTGACTCCATCAGCAGCAAGATGATGTTGTCGGTCTTTGGTGCTGGTCTGTGGGTTGACTCTGACTGTTCTCAACATCCTTCACTTCTGTTTATTGGAGATTA
>NW_013952859.1:155049-156825 GCF_001266775.1 Austrofundulus limnaeus | reverse complement strand
GGATATCACAAGATATGAACAAGTGTTCATATCTGCAGGAACAGGAACAGGAACGAGTGGACAGTGTCCAGGTGATACATAATCAGTATTCCACAACAGTCTCCTATATGATATATTTAACTGATATTTTTTTATCCGAACAATCAATGATTTCTTAAGGTAAATCAGGAAAATTAACAAGTCTGCCCAAACTTTTGCATCCCACTGTACGTRCTTGGGAACATAAGTACTAGGGAACATAGGTACCAGCTGGGAACAAATTGATACTTAGGGAACATAGGTTTGAACCTAATAGACAGACAAGAAGCTTTTCCATTGGGAAAATGTTGCAGAAGTATCTGTGAATGTTAAAAACAGTCTTTAAGCCTGGAAGAACTCCCTGTCATGTAATCTCCCAGCGACTCCAAAAATTTCCATGAAAAAAAAGRATTAAAAATGTATTGCAATTCCACTAACCTGACATTCTACCAGAACAGTGATTTCTTATCCAAGAACATTTAATAGATTATTTAAAAGCCTGGTTGTCTCTTGTTTTTGTCTTTGTTGGACAGATGAACTGCAGATCCCCACTGTCCTTTACAAAATAAAAGGGCGGGAAACATTAAATGAACAAAAATACAAAAGCCACAAGTTACTGTCTTTTTAGTGACCTGCCCTCCTTTTCCTTTCAGCGATGCCTTTAGTCATTTATATTGCATGCTAGAAAAGGTAGATGGGTAGACCCGGAGGGGTGTCTTTTTTTGTCCTGCTCTTCATCTCGATTGGGCTAATGCGTACGTTAAGGGATAAATAATAGAAGCTCCCAAACTCCCAATTGCCTCGTAGCCTCACTGAACAAGCAGGAACACCGATAGCCATTCTGCGGTACAGTCATCTCTGTACAGTGTCTTTAAAAAGCATTCATAGCACTTGGACCCATCTCAGCTCATTGTGGAAGAGCTCAAACATTTGTAGCCAGCGGGGCCACTGAGCAGCTGGGTTCTCTGAAATCCTGGTTTTAATCTCATCAGCATTGTTGATGTTAGCTGAGTGACTGAGTCATGATCACAACAGTACCATTCAGGTATTTTTTTTGAAAATTTACCACCTTACATTCAAACAGGACACCACAACACCACACCTACTCATTTGGTCTTTGTTACACTGAAACTGTGACTTTCCAGAGGGTCAATTAGCACCCAGAATCTACTTGAATCATTTAAATAACTATAAATAGTTTTAAGATAAGCTTAACAAAAGTAAATTAAACAGTTCAGATTATCTTCCAGGTTTTTTTTATTTTTTATTTTTTTGTGTAAGACCAGCAACCCATCCCTCACCTAAATGGTTAAACTACCCCATTGTTCTGAACAGGCAGCACTGCAGTGTTTATCGGTCATGGTCTGGTGAGCAGCACTGCTCTGCTCAGCTGTCTGATACTTGCTAACACCCGCTCACCAAAATAACAAAAGCCTGGTGCACTTAATTCATGCATTTGTATAGCTAGAGTCAGTGTGGAATGATTATACCACAATAAACAATATAAAATTTCAATCATTTTTAAAGACAAGAGTTAGTACATGTTAAATATATACACATCCCCAGTAACATTTGTTTAAACAGCTCTTAGTAAAATACACCTTGACTACACAACTTTTTGTATTTGGTTAATAAACTTGTGTTACATTCTGACTTGGATATATCTAATACTTTGTACAAAAGCCTTTGTTGTCAATGACAGCTTCAAGACGCCTCCTGTATGGAGAAACTAGTGGCATGCATTGCTCAGGTGTGATT
>NW_013952859.1:149094-153749 GCF_001266775.1 Austrofundulus limnaeus | reverse complement strand
CTGAAACAGGTGTCTTGCAACAGATGTAGTGCATCCTAAGTTTTTTAACATTAACATTTTTATATGACAATATAGCCATTTTGGCCTTAAGAAAAACATTTTTGAGGGTATCAACTCCCAATAAATGTCATTTTGGGAAGTCTAGCCACTCATTTTTACTCAATACTTTTACTTTTAATACTTAAGTACATTTTATGTCATGAATTTACTTTTGATACTTAAGTATAAAATATATTAGATACTTTAAGACTTTTACTCAAGTAATATTCTCAGAGGAGACTTGAACTTTTACCAAAGTAAATTTATGGTAAGATACTTGTACTTTTACTCAAGTATCACTTTGAGGTACTTTATACAACACTGCTTGTCAGTCCCCAGAGACATAGAACTTGCTTCACTGTGGACAGGGACTCTAGTGTCTCAGCAGTTACTAGTTCATGGCAGGCTTGAGTCTTTGTGCTTCCTGAACATCCTATTTAATTTCATCCAAGGATGACAGTTTGAGTCTTTGTTCAAGAGAAACTGTCATCTGCAGTCAATCATGATTGCGAGCAAAACATCACTAGAGTTTGGCCTTGTCAAATTAAAGACAGTTTAGAACTTTCAGCACCACTTATTAACAGATTCAAAATTAATACGACACTCAAGACCAAGCTGTAAACTTCTAACTGTACAATGTGGACCAAACAAGTACAAATACATTTGAAAATTAAAGTCATGAAAACAACTTTAAATGTACTGTATCTACTGTTGGTTTTGTTGGGTACTTTTAATGATTTATTAATCTATAATACAACAACCCACTTAAAACACGTTTCAGCTATATTTTTTCATTTAATACAAACAAATTAGGTCACTGAGGGAGCAACCCGTCTGAAGTGGGTCAAAACAACTTAATCCCTAAAGTAGCATAATCCACTCCATTCACTTTCAGATTTGTGATCAAAGTGAGTCTGAACACATTCAGACGTACATCACCTGTTCTGTAGATGGTATGAAAGTTGCTAAGATAGAAAGAGAGCCATTAATGTGACACATGTTGCCTTCCTGAGCATCACATGCCTCCTCAGTAGGAGCCAGAAATAAAGTTCTTGCTTTTACTAACTGTGCCAGTGGGGCAGTCTGTTTATGGCTGAATGGACTTGTGCAAAGTTGAGCAACAAAGTGATCCCGATGCTTCGTTTCTCCTTGACTGCACGTAGGATTGGACAGTTATTTAAAGCTTTTTGCCCAGGTGAGTGAAGTTAATGCACAAAAATAGCAAACCCAAAAGGTAAGCACCGAGATGTTTGACTAATGGAGGAGTTTCAACTTCCCAAAGTTTGAAAAGTCAAAATAAAAATAAAAAACACAACTACGTACTGATTTCTATAAGTCATTAACTATGATTAGTCATTAAGTAGTAAACAGATAAACAGTCTGTTTTAGGCATTTTTGCTCAAATTTAGTCTTCCACAATAACTTGAGTTTTTAAAAGTCATCAAAAGTGCTGAAAAACTTGCTTCAAAATTAGCCTACTTCAGGGGTATAGCTACTGRGGCTGGGGCATTAGCCTGGTAAAAACTAGCCCCTTGTTCTATGCTTTGCTTCGTGCAGGGAGTCTGGACTCTCAGCTTTTGCTGGAGGTGTGGACTCTGTTGAAGTTTAAAGCAGTTGGATCTGATTTTACCCAATCGCTAATGTTTGGCCGTGACGTATGTGCTCTAGCTTGACCATGAAGGAAGCTAAGCTACGAAGCTAACCAGAAATTGCGTGCACTGCAAACAACCATCCTCTACTGAAAAGAGAGAAGTACTGAGCCGAACAAAATGGCTGTAAATGAGGGCTGCAGGCTTTGTCAGACAAATTTATTTTAATTTGGAAGCCTTGTAAACACAGACTGAATGACTTCATTCATTTTCTCCACTGCCATTGTTAAACTACAGGCAGACTGGGGATCTGTAAACAAATTCTTTGAAATCTGGCAACCATTTACTGTATATCCTACATGGAGAAAATTTCCGCAGATAACTTTGTGTAAAGGTCAAATATTGGTTCTTTGTACACAAACCTGTGATTTGTATTTTCTGTTATATGAATACAAGATGTATTTATGATTTTTTTTTTTTTGGTAGATCCGGTATAGGTGGGGAGGGACGGGAGGGTTCTTGGTGGTGGTGGGGGGGTTGTTATTTTGTTCTTTGTTTGTGGTTTATGTTAAAAATAATTTAAAAAAAAACTTTGAAAAAAAAAAATACAGGCAGACTAAAACAGCAAAGAAAATCAACATCATGTTCATGACTCCTCCCTCTATTTACTGATTGGCCCGGTTGAACTTCTATTGGAGAAATCCTAGTCAAAAAAAAAGTGGGGGTGGAGGTGGGGGGAGCCCAGACGAAGCAGTGAAGGGAGATTAGAATCAAGCAGAATCAAGTGTAGGATAGGAAAGCAGTGTCCAGGCTATAGGGACATTGGCCCCAGCTGAAATCTGACTAGCCCCCTGACGTGCCATTGTCCTGTCACTCRTTTGCACTTCACCAGAGAGCGTTGATGGAGGGTGCAGTCCCATCACTAGTAGCACTAATGAGTCAAATGGGAAAGTCTTGCATGAATCAAGCTCACAGAACTCTTCTCTTCTCAAGAAGATTTGAGCAATCCTGCATATAAAAGTGTTTCAACTCACAAATGATGGCTGGATTTCCTCACATGCTGTGTGTTTGAGAGTATTTTATCAATGTTCAGTAAAAATGAATATAAAATTAGTAAGGAGAATACAAATGTTTGAACATGTGTGACTGTTTAAATACACCTTACCAAAACTGGGGCTTTGTGTGCAAGGATGTTGAACAAATACTTGGCCCCTTTATGAATATTGCGGCCCCTTGATTGCCTCTTACTCAGAAAAATTCTAGATCTGCCACTGGCCTAATTTATATTATGAAGACTCACTTCATCATTCTTGTTTACATGAATAGTTTAACTGAGTGACAATACTATATAAATATTATAAGACATCTCACCAAGTATGTTATAAATTCTCTAAATTAAAGGTCTAATATGTGTGTAGAAGCCCAAAGGTTTTAGCATCACACATATATCAGCTACGTATTTATCTTTACAGAAAATATCTGCCCAGACAAAAGGAGCTTTTACCATCTTCTTATTCCTTTTTAAAATTTATTTGATAATGCTGCCATCTGCTGAGCAAAAAAAAATGACACAACATGAAGTTTCTAAAAAATGTATTCGAATCACTTTGAACATTCATATAAAAATACCAATCTCTGTATAATGTGCTTCTGATTTGTTCAATATAAACAGTTTGGTGGAAGCAAAGGAAAAGAATGTATGTATCAATGCAACACACACATCCCCAACAATTTCTAAAATAAAGGGAATTCCCAGTGGAAGAAAAATGGAACCTTAAAGAATGAATGCAGCGTACTTAGTATCCAATACAATGTGATATTATACAATCCAATACATAATAATACAATATGTCGGTCTGGGACAATACCTTTACAAAAAAAAAAAAAAAAACTCAGGAAGTCTTTTTTTTGCCCATCACTTTTCCTGTTTGGGTCACGAGCTGTTGCGTAAACATTCATTAATAAAAAGATAATTATATCTTATTAAGTTTCAATAAAATGTCTTTCAACGTTAGTGCTGAAATGCTCTGATTGTGAAAATTCACATTTTTTTAGTTGTTTATTGTTTTCCATTCTGTGCTCATACTCCCTATGTGTCTATGTTACCTGCTCCTCTGGGCTCCCCCACTCCTGCTTGTCTTCCTCACAGGTGTTTGTCCTTTCAGCTCTTTAGTGTCTTATATTCTGCATTGTGTTGGCTGTACCAGTTACATATCTTGGTTTCTCCTTATGTTGCACTCTTTGTGTAAAGMAAGTCTGCAGCCATGTTGGCCATTTCCTTGTTAAACAATCAGTGTTGTTTTGAGCTCTAAACCTTTAACAACTGTGACACTGATGGCCTTTCTTACAATGGCTAACTTTTCAGTGCAGTAATTTCAAGTATAAACTCTAATAATTATTTTATGTTGTGATTAATACCGCTTTAAGTTTGGATAAATATTAAAATACTGTACAAGTCCTCAACTAAATATGCAGGGAAGGAGCAGAGCAGAAGTTTGAGATCATCACAAACTTCTGCTCTGCTCTGAATGTTTGATTGCCAAATAAATTTTAGCTCCTASTCTATAAGGCAGTGGTTCCCAACCTTTTTAGACTTGTGTACCCCTGAGCCATTTTGTCATACTAGTACCCTTTCAGTCAAACGTAATGAAGATTCTGCAAAACTATAATGTACTACAACTGATTAATAAATGAAAATTGTTTATTTAACCCCCTAGAATGTTTAATTCCCAGTCATTTGATTTTTTTCAACTCAAATTAAACAAAGATAAAAATGTTGCCTTGAAAGTGAATAAGTAATTAAATAAATAAACCAAGTAATAGCAGTTGCAGAAAACAACAGCATCCAAAGTACATTGTATTGTCCAAAATACATCAGAAACTCACCCAAATGAGCAAATTCCATGAGATTCCACGTTTTATACTGGATTCCATTTTGTGTTAATTCCATGATTCCAACTGAAATTTTCGCATTGTGGAAAGCATACATATCTCAGTCCTATTTTTAGTATTTTTTTCCTATTTTTA
>NW_013952859.1:135241-148327 GCF_001266775.1 Austrofundulus limnaeus | reverse complement strand
CAAGGTCCTGAAAGTTCAGGAGTGTGGAGGACTGGTGGAACTGTCCAAGGTCCTGAAAGTGCTGGAATGTGTCAGGAATTTAGACATCGTGAAGGGTTGAACGAACTGTCCAAGGTCCTGAAAGTGCTGGAATGTTTCAGGAATTTGGACATCGTGAAGGGTTGAAGGAACTGTCCAAGGTCCTGAAAGTGCTGGAATGTTTCAGGACTTTAAAAAGAGTAAAGGACTGAAGGAACTGTCCAAGGTCCTGAAAGTGCTGGAATGTTTCAGGACTTTAGACGGTGTGAAGGGTTGAAGGAACTGTCCAAGGTCCTGAAAGTGCTGGAATGTTTCAGGACTTTAGACAGTGTGAAGAACTGAAGGAACTGTCCAAGGTCCTGAAAGTGCTGGAATGTTTCAGGACTTTAGACAGTGTGCATGGCTGAAGAAACTGTCCAAGGTCCTGAAAGCGCTGGAATGTTATAGGACTTTAGACAGTGAGAAGGGCTGAAGGAACTGTCCAAGATACTGAAAGTTCTGAAACGTTATAGGACTCAGGACAGTGTGAAGGGCTGAAGGAACTGTCCAAGATACTGAAAGTTCTGGAACATTATAGGACTCAGGACAGTGTGAAGGGTTGGAGGAACTGTCCAAGGTCCTGAAAGTGCTGGAATGTTTCAGGACTTTAGACAGTGTGAAGAACTGAAGGAACTGTCCAAGATCCTGAAAGTGCTGGAATKTTTCAGGACTTGTGAAGGACTGAAGGAACTGTCCAAGGTTCTGAAAGTGCTGGAATGTTTTAGGACTTTAGACAATATGAAGTGCTGAAGGATCTTTCCAAGTTACTGAAAGTGCTGGAAAGTTTTAGGACCCTGGACAGTGTGAAGGGCTAAAGGAACTGTCCAAGTTACTGAAAGTGCTGGAATGTTTCAGGACTTTAGACWGTGTGAAGGACTGAAGGATCTKTCCAATGTTCTGAAAGTGCTGGAATGTTATAGGACTTTAGACAGTGAGAAGTGCTGAAGGAACTGTCCAAGGTACTGAAAGTAATGGAATGTTATAGGACTCAGGATAGTGTGAAGGGCTGAAGGAACTGTCCAAGGTCCTGAAAGTGCTGGACTGTTTCAGGACTTTAGACAGTGTGAATGGCTAAAGGAACTGTCCAAGGTCCTGAAAGTGCTGGACTGTTTCAGGACTTTAGACAGTGTAAAGTGCTGAAGGAACTGTCCAATGTCCAGAAAGTATTGGAATGTTTTAGGACTTTAGACCAGTGGTTCCCAACCATTTTAGACTTGTGTACCCTTGAGCCATTTTGTAATACCACTAGTTCCCCTTCAGTCAAACATTATGATGATTCTCGAAAACTATAATGTACTACAACTGATTAATAAATGAAAATTATTTAATTTACCCCTAGAACATATAATTCTCAAGCATTTTATTTTTTCCAACTCAAATTAAACATAAAGATAAAAATGTTGCCTTGAAAGTGAATAAGTAATTAAATAAATAAACCAGGTAATTGCAGGTGCAGAAAACAGCATCCAAAATACATTRTATTATACAAAATACATCAGAAACTCACCCAAATGAGCAAATTTTGTGAGATTCCATTTTTTATACTGGATTCCATTTGGTGTTAATTCCGTGATTCTATCTGCAATTTCCACATTGATTAAATAATARAGCCCTACATATATTTCATATTTTTATTAATTATTTTGCCCACCTGGGAAATTTTTCCACGTACMCCCTGTAATGTGCTCGTGTACCCTAAAGAGGGGGCGCTGTTGCGTTTCTACAACAGAACTTGGCCGAACATGGGTACAAAGAAGAATATGATACAACAGTGTAAGCCAGAGGCTGAACACATACGAAGAAAAAAAACAAAAACTCTTGACTATTACACGTGATCACAGAATATGACAGCTGTCATATATTGTAACTTCACTGTAGCTAAGGAAATAGTAAACATTTTTTTCAAAAACTATTTATACGAATTGTTTACATCCTCTAGTACAGGGTCACATAATATGATGGCTATTATCATGTATAGTAGTAACAATAGTAGTAGTAATAGTCAACATGCCAGTTATCAAAGTTATTTTTCTGACATTAGAGGATCAGTTTATGAATAAATATTTTAACTATTTTCCAAGCTACAGTGAAGTCACAATATGACAACAGTTGTCATGTTTTGTGACCTCTGGGTTACACTTTTGGCGTGTCATTTTCTTCTTTGTGGCTGTTTTCGGCCAAGTTCTGTTGTAGAAACGCAACAGCGACCCTTCTGGTCACAATATATGACGGTCACAAAAAATGGTGTAACACCTGGCACCATATTTTGTGTAACACCCATGATAAAACGCTCAAAAAAGTAGATTTTGCATTATCCYCCCTACATTTATTGCAAGTGTTTCAACTGTAAACTACATTGTAATATCTCTCTGACTCTTGTTTTCGGTTGAAAATTGCTCCACGTTTGAATAAATTAATTACCTGAAGCGTCTCAAAAGGTACCACCCCCAATCGTTTGTAGTATTATAGTTTTAAGCCCAGTGTCGGGGCGCATCTGGTTTTGAGTGGCGCGAGCAACCAGAGCGATCAAAAATAAGCCGCAGCAGCTCCCGCGTGCCTGTGACGTAACTCCCGGTGCGCGCGCTGCAGCGGGAGCAGCAAACTGAACAGAGCCGCTGCCAGTAGCTGTGTGAAGCTGCCAGTCTCTCTACAGACGGACGGTCGAGGAAAGCAGCAGCAGGAGCGGCGGCGCCCTGGGTGGGAGGCGGCTCGTATTCTCCCCMCTCAGTGTGTGGCGTGAAGCTGGAGCACGCAGCCCGGAACCCGACATCCCTGCGCTGGGCTGGACCGGAGCAGCCAGCCCTTTGGACCGATGTCCTGGCCGAAATGTCCCGACACATCTACATCCGGAACAAGATAGGAGAGGGCATCCAGGCGCCCATCTTTCAGGTTAGGTCAAGAATACCACAGGGTTGACTTATTTTCTTTGCCTTGTTTCAACAAGAAAAAAAATGTTTAGATTCTGGAACTCAGTTACAACTTGTTTACTTCATGTTTAAAAGTTAGTGAATAAACTAATAACTTTAGTTTGTATCATTCATGCTTAGCAAGGATAAATTTGTTCACAGTCAAAGCCAGTAATACATTTGAGTATTTTCACCTCTTATGTCTAATCACGAACCAAAGTCTTGCAAGTAAGTTTCTTATTACAAACAAAAAATACATGTACACATATGTTTACCTCGTAAGTATATCCTAACTTACCTTCTAAAAGTATTAATAAAATTAGGTGAAGTCGGAGGAAAATGCTTAAAGATACTTTTTATAGTGAATTGATTAAATTTAATACAGATAATAATAGGTAGGTTTATTTATAACAATATTAACTTGATTTAGTGTGTATTAAAGTAGTACTGCTGAAAGTACTTATTGACAGATAGTATATTTGAGTTGTTTTTAAATCCTCATCACATGCAGAAAAGGCCCATATTGTATAATGTGGGTTACATCTGTTTTGCCTTAACTATTGTAAAGTTTTGCTACATTACCTTTCAACCAGTGTCATTTTTGTCTTTTTCTTAAAATCTTTAACGATTTTTTAGAGTAATTCATTTAGTTTTGACTTTACTATTATTTATCTTTGCACTATGTTTAAAAACAGTAAATTTTCGTGTTCTRAGTAAAAAATAATGCTGCCATCAAATTAAACAAATTTTCAACCTAATTTATCTTTAAGTGCCTAATAATAGCAAGATAAAAWCAGACTTCATCCTTCACGTCACTGCTTGACTTGAGAGGCAGAGGAAGGACGGTGACCCAGATCAAGGGCCCCATTTTAATAAATTCAGGGAAGTAGGTTCTGACTTGTTTAAACGGTGACATTGTCATTAACTCTGGAGRCTTAAAGAGAAACAGGACAAATCACCAGCAGATAATTAATTTAGTTCCCCCAGGATCAACTCTGCCAGTATTTTTAGGCCCTTTTTTTTAAGAAAAGGAAGAGGAGAGCAAGAGTGTGAGGCAAACAAATCAGGTCTTATTTGATAAACCCACACAGGTTGACCTAAATGCTGCCGAATATTTAGGAAAAAAAAGCACCGTTCAGCTGTCTGGTATGGATGGTTCTAAATGTCACTTTGCATCAGCCTGATCTGGTGAGGACATTTTGTGTGTCCTGGTTTTATGGGTTTTTTTTCTTCTTTACAGGTAAATCGCGGGACTTATTCCAGGAGAAGCCGACTCAAAAGGTCTGATGGAAGCACCACGTCCACCAGCTTCATCCTCAGACAGGTACTGAATTCTTTTATCAGTGTGAATGAATGAATGATAGATACTGTATAGTACTTTATTGATCTCGTGAAGGGAAATTACACTTCGAAACGACCCATTCAACAAATATAGACAAACCACAACAGGATAAGTGAGGATAAAAAAAGAACATCATGCTCAGGACATAATATGAGATTACATAAAAACAAACCTGCACAGAGCAAAGATTGAGGTAGGGGGTGGGGGATAAGGGAGGGAGGAGAGAGAAACAGAGGGATAGAGCCAGCGAAGGCAGTGAGTTTAGAAAGCTTGCATGGTCAATGTTTTCCTGTTTTTCAGACAGGAAAAGTTGAAGAATTTCTAAAACTAATCTTTATTATCACAGCATGTTCTAAAAATAAATGTAGGCAAATATATATATTTTTATTTTAGAGCAGCTGCAACCATTTGGGGTAGTTCTTCCCAGAGTAGTTCCTGTTTATTCGTGGTTGAAACCTATTATGTTTATGGTTTAACTTTTACAACATTTTAAATTAAATAGGTTTTAGGTTTTTGAGAAAAATGGTAAATGATTACTTTTATTTTTTTATTTATTTTGGACACATCTTGTGCAGATCATGACTACAAAGTGCAAAGAAATTAAATGGATGTAAGGAGTTTTGCTTTTGCTATTTGGGCAGCATGGTGGAACAGTGGTTAGAGCTGTCGCCTTTCTGGCTGGAGTTTGCATTTTTTTCCCTGTCCACATGTGGGTTTGCTTCAGACACTCAGGTTTCCTYCTACAGACCAAAACATCTGCGTGTTGGGTTCACTGGTAACTCTAAATTGTCCCTAGGTGTGGGTTAGTGCATTGTTGTTTGTCTCTGTGTCCCTATGATGGACTTCCAACCTGCAGGGTGTCCTCTGCCTCTCGCATCCTGCAAATAAGCATCCTATGATGCAAGTGGGATGTGCACACATCGTTTCTAACTGCAGGGGTCAGTAACAGGCTGCAAGTAGACAGTTACAGACCAGAACAGCTAACTTTAGACACCAAAAACTGAAATATGAACATCTAAAATCTACTTTTGATGTTTGCCAGCTTGCCTGAGATCAACTTGTCTAGTCTCAGTGTCAAATACATTGTTACATTCCTAGTCCCAGGTAAACCATGAGTCATAATGTTATTGTCTCCCCACTTCTCACTTCCACAAAAGCTAGTACATCAAACAGAATGTTGTATGATACCTGAAACTTGAACCAAAACTAGGCTATCTGTGGAGAGAGAGCAGGATGAGGTGTCATCTGCAGGTCTGTAAGGGTTCAGTCTAGGCCTGTCATAAAAACTAATTTTGCTGGATGATAAATTGTCTCAGAAATTGTTGCGATAAATGATAATATCTTAAATTTTTTTCTTAGTTTCTAGACACTTTGTTATTTTATGTCTTTACAGTCAGGTATGTCTGTAAAGACATAAAACTCTTCTATCTTCAGGAAAAGTGTGTAAATGAGCTGCGTAAATTCCACCTGTTCGTATCCAGCTGCTCGTGCACGCGAGAGGAGATTAGCATAATTACCACCCCAAAAACACCATATAAGGCTGTGTTTCCTGCCTCAGATACAAGGAAGTGTCCATTCATGAAAATGACAGTGAAAACTAAAAAGAAGAACTTTACGAGTTCAGAGATTAAAGTCCTTCTCTCAGAGATCCAGAAAAATAATCTGTCACTTTTAGCAGCATCAGCTGTGGAATAAAAGGAGCTGCTAAAAGTATGAGACCCATTGAACTTTATTAGATTAAATGATAATATCATTTGGAGACTATTTTAAACTAATATAATGATACCACACACACACTTAATAAGCTTACAGAAGTTTATAAAATTTACGTACGTAAAAAAAGTTACGTACCATTGACATGTACGAACATTATTGTTTAATGAAAAGTTATCAGGATTTTTACCATTTTATCTTGATATTTGTCAGAGAGAATATTCTTGAACATGACGATGCAGTGATCAGTCCTTACCTGGGGTTTTCTAAAAGACATCATTTTGTATCAGCTTTGCGGCACAGCATAATGTTCTAAATCATCTCTAAGACTGACACTTAAACTGTAGTCCTACAGCTTAAAGTGAGACTGAGACACTTGATAACTGACTTTCAAGACCATCTTTGAGAATTGTTTTACATTTAAGTCCATTCTTAACAGCATTCTTAAGCGTAATTCTAAGAAGTTTGATAATTACGGTCTCAAACTGTTTGAACTAATAATTTATTGATCAATCACAAGTACAAGATTTTGAGCAACCAGATGAGGGGTGGAAATGAAAGGAAACTACCTTACATCCGTTGGAACATCATGTGACTGGAAGTGATTTGGGGGACTCTGACTTCAGAGGTGACCTGTGTCTCTCAACATTAGCAGTATTTGTACTTTCTGCTTGGCACTGCTGAATGCACACACGATGGTCATCTGTGGTAACGAAGAACCGAAATTCACCTAACATGACACACCACCACCCATCATCAGTCTTTTTTTCTCACAATTGTGGCATCACTCCTGATGCATCCATCTCTGCTCTGGCATTAATGGCAGCTTCCACGTGGGACTGTGAACCTTTAGTCTTTCTGATACCAGTCCGTGAGACACTGTAGGGTGACACGTGTATGTTTTTACCATCAGATGTCAGGTTAGTAATGCCTGGTGCACATCAGGATAAAGCTGGAAACATACTCCCTGCCAACTGCCAACGTCGGCACGGGTTGTCGCGGTTTAATGACGAAAATTACGTCACCGGGCTTCGCAACGTCGTGTCGACAGCCCCTTTTGGCACAAGCCCCCGGCAGAACTTTTTGACCCCCCCTCCCTTGTCGACGGTAATGTGTGATTGGTCTGAACTGAAAGCGCTCAGACGGACACAGTAGAAGAAAAAAACAAAAACTCACTTCTGACTAGAGCAGACTGTTTGGAGCAGTTTTAAAGATAGACAAACCAAGAAAAACTCATGCGTGTTTGTGCTGACGCGCTATGCAATGCATTGACTTCAAACACTCGGTGAAAAAAAAAAAGAAAAAAAACAACTCGCTCCCTGAGCCGACCAGGAAGCAGAGTTTTATAAAGATAGTCAAACCATGAAAAACTCATGAATGGAGATAAACAGGCATAACAGATAAACAGGCACGGAGGAATCTGAAACTGTGGAGCTTTTTAACCAGGACAGATGTGGATAAAAATTCGTCGGGTGAGAAATTCCATGCAGTGACGTATGTTTCAGCGGGAGGGAGTGGTTCCCCCRAGCTCGTYGGCGCAGTGTGCAGGAACTATGAAAGGTCTGTGCGAAAACAACTGCCAACCAACCATGTGACCGCGCGTCGACCCGTCGGCGTCGGAGCGAGTATGTTTCCGCCTTAAGGCACTTGAGGTGGTTTCTTCTCGGAAGTTGTTGGAGATTTTCCTGGCATGATGTACTGTAACGAAACCTTGGGGCAGACCAAGAACTCACTAAAAGGATTATTCGTTCACCGGCCTGGAAATGTCTGGGATAGTCAATAGCTCAAGGGTGTCACTGGGAAGAGGGATGTCTGGACTTCTGTTCTTGACCTGTTGCCTCCACAGATAATGGATGGATGGATGGATGGATGGATGGATGGATGGATGGATGGATGGATGGATGGATGGATGGATGGATGGACGGATGGATGGATGGATGGATGGACGGATGGATGGACGGATGGATGGACGGACGAACAGACAGACAGACAACAATGACAGTCCTTCTTTGGTGTGGTCTGTCTTGGGGGGACATGTGCATGCTTGTATATACCCCCTAGTTCCAACATCAGGCCTCTATAACATCTGTACATCTGAGCCTGTAACTACCTGATAACACTATAACTCCACTAACAGTGCCACCACGTGTCTGGTCTAGATGTAGCAACTCTTGCTCTGCATTTGTACCAAATTATATCCAAATCAGTTCCTTCCTTCTGAATTCTTAACTTTAATTTTTTGTCAGAAAGTATATTTAGTTTTAATAAGTCCTGGTTTTAGCTAGTTTTGAACAAGTTATTGATGTTGTAGTTTTAAAACGTGGACATTTACCAGTACAACGGACTATGAAATTGTCTTTGTAAGAAGTGAATGTGAAAAATGCATTTTGTTCTCAGTTTCAGCTACTGTATTTTGATGCTCAAGTGACCAACCCTTGTATGGGCTTTTTTATGCAAYTGTAAATGAGTTATTTGTGACAAAAACAAATGAGTAATGGAACCATCTACAAATGAGGCAAAAACTGTTTTTAATATGTTGTAGTATTTTCTAGGAAGTAAACAATCAGTCAGAAAGAAATCCTCCATTCACAGCGCTCATGATGTTATTCAAATTAAAGGGATCCCTGATTAGTTGTAACATTAGACTTTATTTGATAAACATTTATTTTAACTGTAAAATAAAGACCGTAAAAATACTGTAGGTTTGGTTTTGTAAATTTTTAAAAATATATATTTTAACATGGACGGAGCCATTTTATTTACACACAAAGCATTCTGGGTAAATGATGACGTGGATAGGTCCTTGGTGTGAGCGAGCTATATCCACCCTGAAGGTTAATCTTGGACAATATCTGATGATCGACTCTTTTAAATGAAACCAGAGAGCGTTGACAGAGAGGAGAAGGTAGAAATGACTCAGCCTGTAACTGAAAATATAGATGGAGGACAACAGAGCTGCTTCATGGAAGAAGAACCTCAGCTTAGCCTGTTAACTTTAGCTTTAGAGCCAACGCTATATTGCCTTAAATGTATTAGCCCGGCGCCAGTTTAACAAACAAGCTAAACTGGGGTTCTTCTTCCATGAAGCAGCTCTGTTGTCCTCCATCCATATTTTCAGTTCCAGGCTGAGTCATTTCTACCTTCTCCTCTCTGTCAACGCTCTCTGGTTTCATTTAAAAGAGTCGATCATCAGATATTGTCCAAGATTAACCTTCAGGGTGGATATAGCTCACTAGCAGCCTTGCACTGATGACCTACCCACGTCATCATTTACCCAGAATGCTTTGCATGTAAATAAAATGGCCCCGTCCATGTAACGTATTTTTAAACTTTTAGTTTAAAAATTATAAAAACTAAACATCATACAGTATTTTTACAGTCTTTATTTTACAGTTAAAATATATGTTTATTAAATAAAGTCTAATGTTACAACAAATCGTGGCTCCCTTTAAGTACATTTCAAATATTTGATTATCACAGTAAAAAATTAAAATAAGAAATTTAAAATGTAAAGCTATTATCACAATAGTTTTTTATTTATTTCTGTTAACTTTTCGTGTTAATCAAACTAACTGAGCTTTATTTTTTTGTACATATTCATGCATTTTAGTCAATTTGTCATTTTAAGTTAAATTCAAGCAGTTTTTTTATATTTATCTCTTCTTGTTGTAACACATATATTAATATGTTTTCCTGTTCTCTGTAGAATAAATAAAAAGAATAAGGGATGAAAGCTAATGAGAAATCAAGAGGATGGCRCTCCCCTCTTTTACACCTTCATCCCCCTCCCCCGATTCCCTCCACCTCACTGCACATAAAAAAAAGCTCATCCAGGCTGAGTGGACAGCCTGCCAGCCAATCAGCTCCTCGCTCGCTGATTCTGTCATCAGGCTTGGATATTGAGGAAGGATTCACAGCTCTACTGCTGCTGCCTCTGCTGTTCTCACTGTACCCGTCCGTGGAAGCCTGCTAAAAATGAAAAGCCGGGATCGGAACACYTCCGTGGAGAGCCGCTCCGTCCTATAATGTGAGTCAGCCGGCAGCACACACGCGGATCAGGGAGACGCCGCATCCATCTCGTGCCTCTGGAGGACCAGTCGTGATCCAACAGGAGAAGAGATTTATATATTTTTAATTTTTTTTTCTCTGCTGTGGAGAGGGAGGATTGTCGTCATCCCTCCCTCACATCCATCCTTTCTCTTTCTCTCTCTGGTACCCCCTCCTCTCTCCTCCGCCTCCACTCTCATTTATTCCCCCCCTCATTCTTTTAGAGGCGCTTGTTGGAATATTAAACCTCCATGTATGACAATTTGTACCTGCATGGATTTGAAGACTCGGAGGCGGTGAGTGTTCTCTCTCTCTCTCTCTCTCTCTCTCTCTCTCTCACATGCACACACGCACACACACATACGCACGCACACACACACACACAGAGGCCTATGATGGGTGAGCCAGCAGTACAGTGAAGTGTGATCCTGGGCTATGCTCGGCTAGAAGGGGGCTGGGAGGGTGTGTAAAGAAGGGGAGGGTTGGTGCACATCAAGCAGACAGATTTTGCTGTGCCGTGTTAACACGATCCCTAACGTTCAGATGTGCTGAAAATGTGGCTTCAGCCTGACTGTGGAAACAAACCCARTAGTCCACCACACACACTCCTCACATCTAAGAGACGAGCCGTGCTTTCGATTCTCAGCGGACGACCGAAAGATGTGGAACGACCCCTCCGTCATCCCCCTTTCGGGCCATCGCTGGAATATCAAACCGCGGGTCACGTTTCCTGCATTCGCCCTCCTCGAAGACACCCAGCTGAGTATTTCTCATCCCTGCGACTGCGTGGTGCGCTGGCTCTGACGAGGCTCGGAGGAACATGCGTCGTGATGTCATTAAGTGGACTCAGGATGCTGATGAGTCACATGCTGAAGCTACTCCACTGAATAAGAGCTCTGATGATACGGTGCACTCTGAAATCTTCCGCACTGATTCAGTRCATGACGACTTTTTAGACGTTGGCTTGACTGCAGTTTGCCTGATTATGGTTCTTTAAGTGTTGTAAATGTGATTTTTGACTCTATGTACTCTGTGGTAGATGGGAAAAACTAAAGCACTGAATGAACTTGTATGAACAAAAGTTAAAGAGTGAATTTGTCTTTTTTTGTTCTTTGAATTCCATCTAGTTGTAAACTTGTTTTTTGGATGACTGAGGGTTGATTTTCCTGGACCTGATATGATTTGAAATTAACAAAGTTTTGTCCTTATATAAACAGCTGAAGAAATCCCCAAACAGCCAGCAGTAACAGTTTAATCCTATTTTCCTTCAGTTAGGTGTTCTTGGAAACCTTTTGCAAAGCAAGACTCTGAGATGGATGCGCACAATCCGGATAAGCAGTGTGCTGAAGTCAGGCTTTCCTACTGCTTACTTGCCTTTTAAAAGGAAAAAAAACTGCTTAGCTGTGATGACTAATTTGATTGATCTTCTTGGGACTAATGGTTCTCCTTAATTGAATCATCATTAGGAGCTGATTGTTTAAGTTAAAACAGCAGAAGGAAGCACTTGATCCAGTCGTGTCCTGGTATTAAAAATGTTGCATTGAAGGAGTTTTGAAAGAGTTGGAGTTATTGCGAGCGTTGTGTCTTTAAAATGCATGTCTTTTTTTTAAAGAAGCTGTCCTTTGTGGTATGTAGTGAAACTGTGATGACTGTAAAGTTTGATTGTGCAGCTCCATTTTGTACAGTTCTGATCCCTTATTCAGTACACTTTACATATTTTGTCCATCGTATTTCATGTAACGKCAAAAATCAAAGAAGTTGAGAAAATTCAGAAAGTGTAATAATTGAGTTCACATTCAAATGAAAACTTTGTCTGAGATGCTTTTCGGTTTGTTCTCTGCATTAAGCAAGCTAATACACCCCCGAAACCTCAATAAATAATCTGATTATCAACTTTTCCATTTGTTATGTAAAGCATTTTAAATGCTTTGGGACAAGGCTACTGTATGTCCTTGTTCTTTCTTTTTAAATGGCCTGTGTGAAACCATGTGACTGCCTGAACCTCAGGGCCTGTCCAAAAGACATTCGAGGTCATTCGGCTGCATCTGTCCTCACTTTTTGAAATACTCTGGGTCAGTTTGGACTTTCAAAGTCTTTTACTTTAGATTCTCCTTTAAATAGAAGTGTTTTTTCTAATTCTGGCCATGCAGCATTTGAATTTTCAACAACAACAAAAAAATACTGCTTGCATAAAAACATTAATAATGTTCTTGTTGCGCTTTCTGTCCGCAGGGCTCAGCTGATTCCTATACTAGCAGACCATCAGACTCAGATGTATCTCTGGAGGAGGAGCGGGAGGTGCAGGCCCAGGTCCAGAGCCAGAGCCCAAGCCAGAGCCAAGGACCGGGACAGAGCCGTCAGGAGAGGGAGCAGCAGGCTGCCATTCAACTGGAGAGAGCCAAGGTAGCCAACCTGCGACCCCAACATGCTAAAACTCAACCACATTAAAACGTTTTATTTCTCACCAAACCTGGTTTCCATCCCACAGAGCAAACCAGTAGCGTTCGCTGTAAGGACCAATGTCAGCTACTGTGGTGCTCTGGATGAGGACGTTCCTGTCCCRGCCACAGCCATCTCTTTTGACGCCAAGGACTTCCTCCACATAAAGGAGGTAAAAATCTTTACCGTCTCATTTCTACAGCACCGAGTCGCAACTGAAACGCTGTATGTCTGAGAGAGGGTTTAATGGTCTGTTCTCTGTATTTTGATGCATTCAGAAGTTCAACAACGACTGGTGGATCGGTCGTTTGGTGAAGGAGGGCTGTGAGATCGGCTTCATTCCCAGCCCTCTGAAGCTCGAGAACATCCGGCTCCAGCAGGAACAAAAGAGAGGACGAGTACAAGGGTAAGTAACTTAAACCACCGTCTCATCTCTCTGTTTCATACTTAAAAAAAATAAACCTTGTAGCTTGACAGATACCATGGTCAATGTAGGCAAGATAAAAATATAATTATTGTTTTCATTACAAGTGCTGGAACTAACCAGAAAACGATGAACGCTTTATATATATACTGTATGTA
>NW_013952859.1:133021-135036 GCF_001266775.1 Austrofundulus limnaeus | reverse complement strand
GTCTTATGGTTTGTTTTTTCCTCTTAAAAGATTATTTAAAAATGAGTTTGAGGGGTGTTTTGTTAGTTGGTGGAGACGTTTGGAGAAATAGTCTTGGATTCAAAATTACAACAACTTTTGTCACTTTATGACCTTTTATTTGTGGAAATATTTATTAGCAAGAAAAAGAAATGTGTGATTTAAAGGATAAAGTTGCTACGTAGAATGATCAACAGTTTTATTGCAATAAACAGGAACACAGAAATCAWCACAGATCCATCAGGCTCTCTGTCAAAGTGTGTGCTAACAGGCAGATCTAGTGGCTAACTCTTCATACTGTTTCAACATACAAATGCTATCTTAAACAAAGACTGTACTGGGTCAAGATAAATAACAATGATCTTGTCCTGGCTAAAACATCCTTATGTGTTGAACAAAAAGAACAGAGTCGTCACAGTAAAGATGATGTCAGTGGGTCAGGAAAATATCTCATACCCTGCTGACCTAGATCAAAAAGTATTTTTCCTGTACACACAAGTCTTTAATTAACAAAAACAGAAATGCTGAATAAAACTGTAAGATGGGTGTTTCATAGTCTTTACTTAGATTATTGCTATTTGTGTGTTTTATGTGTTTGGGTATAAATCCTGACAGGACACCACTGAGACCAACAGTGTTCCTTATGTTAGTTTCCCATTTAGGTGTTAATACTGGGAGCTGAGTATTGTAGCATTACAGTACGGGTATAAAATGAAACGTATGTGTGATATTGTAAACTTTTTAAAATATCAGTTTCTGTTCCTGAGCAGACCTAGCCTGGCCCTTGCCTTCCTACGCAGTTCTGCTCAGTTCTAGTTTTGCTTCACTGCTCCGTCTGGGACTTCTCCCATAGACAAGGATTTCTTAGGGAAAATTTTCATCCGGGCCAATCAGAGAACAGAACCTTGATTCTCTGCACAGTGTCTGCTAGTTAGTTTAGCATACAGCAGTGGAGGAAGTGAATGAAGCCAGTCTGTAAGGCTTCCAAATTAAATTAAATTAGTCTGACAAAGCAGCAGCTCTCATTTACAGTCGTCTCATTTGGCTTGGTACTTTTCTCCTCTCAGTAGGGTTGTTTACAGCACACGATTTCCGGTTAGCTTCCTTCACAGCCAACCAATCCAATCATTTTAAACTTCAACAGAGGCCACGCCTCCAGCAAGAATCACTTCTCTAATGTCGGTGTGCTTGTGATTCACCTGTTTGCTGACCACACAGTCAAACGGTTAATTAGCACACCTATCAGCCTCYTTCGTTTCCTTGTGTGTATAATTGGTCCCGAGTGTTCTGTCATCCAGAGTTAACTGGTCCTCACGTCCTCGGTTCTCTCTGCTCCACATAGTAATCTTACTAGACAGAAGCACTTTAGCTGTGGCCTTTTGTCAGAGTCTCACAGAGGAGAGTAGACATGCAACTCCAATATCATCATTAGTCTTAATATTGTGAAAAAGTACTTTAATACAGAACCCATAGTGTATTTATCAAAATGCAGTAAATATGCACTATGTTGCAGTGCATGTCAGCTGCTGGTCCCTGGATCATATCTGGTTCAGGAGCTCCTTCCATCCAGCCCACCAAGTTTTAAATTAAAAGAATCCATGTTGGCAGTTCTCGATCTTATTCTTTTTTTCTTTTTCTTCTTGGCCAAGTGCAAATGCCTACTACTGGATTTAAACATCTGCTTTCACTTTTGGGCCAAATGCAATGGGGTTTTAGCTTGAGACGTTTGTCATTGAGACAACAAAAAGGTTTGTTGMGTCTTGTGTAGTGAGAATTCAACCCCAAAACTGTAACTAAATAGTATGGCTGCACATATCAGGAAAACCTGGGATGTGCGACAGCACTGCTTACTATTGCGATGATGATATGATTTGCAATAAATAAACAAATACATAAGTATGCAGTGTTCATACTGTATCTTACTGTTCTGGGTTCAAAGTAAAAAACAACAACAACAAAAACCTAATAATTTCTATTCCAGTATATATATATATATA
>NW_013952859.1:107901-132491 GCF_001266775.1 Austrofundulus limnaeus | reverse complement strand
ATCTTTTTAAGTGGGAGAACTTGCACAATTGGTGACTGACTAAATACTTATTTTCCCCACTGTATATATGAAGAGATCCATCCAATTGGCCAAATGCATGCAGGGCTCTGTTTGATTAGTGAAGTACTTCAAGCTTCTGTCTGAGTGACAACACTCATAAATGCAAACTTTTGAGCCAACCATTTATTGCGGTTTGTTAATTTTTTTGCGAAATGCACATTTCACAGACTGTTATCACGATGATGATAAATTTTCAATATATTGTGCAGCCCTACTAAATAGGAAATAGGTGGCAGGTTACTGTTGTAAATTTAGGTGTTCTTTAGAGAAGCTGCTTTCACTGTGTTAATTATTAATTTATCGTAGCTACCCTCAAAAGTAAATCAATTTTATTAATAATAATATAGTGACTCAGGTGCTTTTTCTTCACACTGTAAAGGYTTTTTAGCCTAAAACTTTCATGTTTATTAACTCATCATTCATTATTTTGGAAAAACTTTATTGTCATTGTGACTATTTTTTGCATGATATTCTAGTAAAGTCACAACGAAGACGACTCAGTCACCAGGAAAACATGAAAAATTGTTCAAACACTTAATTATATATAAAATAAAAATAAAATCTGTTAATGACAGTAAAGATTAGGAGAACTTAGTTATCAAAAACTAGCTAATCAAAGGCTGGTTCAGTATTTTACACTCTGTGGAGTAACAACACAAAGTAATTACCATAGTCCTATTTGCACAATATTTAAATTTTCAGTTTTGATGTGCTTTTGAACAGTTGCATAATTTTGTTATCAATTGACAAACAAATTTTATGTAATTACCGGTAAGATAAAATGAGAAACAACCTTTTATATCAAACTCAGCTGCTCAGAATTTATTTAATTTCTTCAAAAGGGAGGAAGAAGCCACCTTTAAAAAGCTCAGAGAGCTTCAAAGATTACCAAGGAGCTCTTGCTGCCTGTAAGCAAAACATAACAAATGTACATTTACCTCCAACTTGCACACCAACAAAGATCGTATGTGATCTTTTATCGCTCGGTCTGTGTGTTGGTCATGAGTGTAAGCTACGACCACACAAAGTTCTGGCTCCGTATCTGCAAAAATTCCTGAAATTCAGACGTTTTCTTATTCAGACATTTTCTTGCTCACAAAAGTCAATTAGCTGTGGTCTTCCTGTTTGCAAAGCTAAAAATGAATCATCACCCCTTCAGCAGATAAAGCTGGACCCTCTGCTCTTTATTCACTCTGCTGATGAATCATAACGACGAAGGTTTTACTCTTCAAAGTCTCCTGCCGTTTAGACTGAATAATATGTGATTCAGACAGTTTTCTGGGAATGACATACAGTACATTTGCTTCGTGAGGATAAGATTCTAACAAGCCATGRTAAATTAGAAGTTTAATTTAGTTGTTTTCTGCATTAATGCCACCATGTTTTCTGTCTTCTTTTTTTTATCTCCTCTTGTCTTTTACAGTAAGTCGGGAGGAAACTCCTCTTCCAGTGTGGAGGATGAGGTCTCTGCCTCTATCCGACCACTCATTTCCTCAGCAGGTGAGGCCTTCGAGTGGGGGGAGGGGTGGTGGTGGTGGGGGGCTCACCTGAATCAAATCCAAACTTAGATAGAACAACATAGATAGAATAAGACTCTGAAACCTTCCCATGTCTCCACGTAGAGCTTAAGTTTACTGCATAGAGCTGCTGATACATTATCCCATGATCCTCCTCTTCCTCCAGTCGAGGACTGCAGGCGCTCTGAGACTGGGGCTAACCACAGTGTGAACCCAACGACCCCCCCACTCATGTGACTTTGTGAATATGACCTTAGGACTATAGATATATTCTTTTGTTTGCATTATATCAGTTATATTTGATAGGTTTCCTTTGCTGTTGAATTATGTTTGCTTTCATTTTTAATCCTCCTGTAGCTGCAGCTACTGACAACACTGTCACTGTCTTCTCTCCCTCCCTGCAGGAAAGCAGAAACAGAAAGTGGTAAGTTGGTGACAGCAAACTCCCCCTCATTCACCATACACTCAGCTCTTGTTGGCGTCATGAGAAAGTGGCAGAAAGTAGCATCTCGGACAGGAAGCTCATGCCGTGCCATACTTCAGCCCTACTGAAGTATACCAAGCCATCCCCATCCCTGAAAGTGTTAGGACAACTTCTGGTACTCGTGACACTTTTAACTGTAGCAGTGTTGATTTCATTGCATCACCGGTGGATTTAGGAGTTGGCGTTTGGCGTGGGCAACAAGATAGTGAGTTGTGCACGATCAAATACATCGTCCTTTTTAAAATGGGCAAAACGGAGCTCAGTGACTCCTGGTGCCTTGGTTACAAATGCTGAGTTTAATGAGGCTGCAATGAAAGATCTGCCCATTTTCTCAATTTTCTTTCAATTTTGGGTCTTCAACAGTTGTAGCCATATACCCTCAAAAAAGACCAATGGTTAACCTTTCATTAAGTCACCACACTTAAACTGACAGTTGAACCTAAAATGTCATCTTTAATATTTGCGTAGAAAACTTGGTGCTTAAGCCAAGGTTTAGGTTTATGGTTTTGGTAAATTACCATACCTAACTTNAGTGAATGAAGTTCACTTCAAAAGGAAGATCCTTATTTTTTGCTGAGAGCTCAGAAGCATCCGGTTCATTTGCTGCAACAAACTCAGACAAAAAAGTAATAGCAGTAATAATAATAATAATTCATTTCAATTCAAAAATACTTTTTTGATCCCAGAGGGAAATTAGGTTGATAAAAATAGGCCAATTGCAATTGGAGCTTTAGGAACAATGAAGCATGGGTTTCATGGGCAATTGGACAAAGTCTTATGTTGAGTCAGTGCCAAAGAAATGCAAGAGTGTGCTTCTAGGAACTGCTCACAAACTTCGACGAGTACTCGACTGAACACCAGACAGACATTAAACCTGAGCGACCTGAATGAACCAACAATAAATGAAGAAATGCTAAGAAACTACAAAATAAATAATAATAATGATCATAATAATAATTAAAATTTTCTTCTTTATGCAGACAGAAAGAGCATAATAATAATGATCATAATAATAATTAAAATTTTCTTCTTTATGCAGACAGAAAGAGCATAATCTTATTTAAGAAAACAAAAACCCTAATTCAGCATCAGGACATTATTTTCAAATTCTTCATCTCAAAAGCTTCAGTAATGTTAAGTAGTTTGTTGAAATTTAGTGATTCATCACCTGGCTAATGACAAGCTAGTTTTGTTTACAGAAGTGCCTGTTCTGAACATTTTTTGGTTGAACTGGTTTGAACTGTTTTTTGGTTCAATGTCATTAGGAATCTGGGTTGTATAGTTAAAAAAGAGGAATCTCCCAGCTTCACAGTGATGCCAAACATTATACGAAGGGATTCCCTGGCACAAAGGCAGCTGGCAGAATCAAAATGGTCCATAACCAATTAAAGGGACAACTAAAAAGAATTAGAATAAAATTAGTTATCTCTGAAAATATACATTTTATAAACATTTATGCAAAGGTAGTTTAGGACGACCTAATCTACCTAACTACCTAATTTCTCTCTGGGATCAGTAAAGTATTTTTGAATTTGAATTGAATTGAATTAAATTGTAATAGTGACTGTGATACCCAGACTCTGTGTATTATTTATTTATTTAACATTAATTTCAATTAAGGGAAAAAAATTACATTTTCCCTTCTTTGCACTGCAGCCTATTTTCATTCTGACTCATTTTACCWGCACGGGTCACATATCTGTTTAAGCTAAAGATTAGTTTTGTTACTTTTTCCAGAGAGTACTCAGTGAATTGATTGTATTGCGTAAACCCTTTGAAAACATCCTAGTAGATACTGAAGAAACCATCCATTAATTTAAAAAAATTCTGGTGGGGGGACACTTAAACCAATGAAAAAATATTGTTATTACTCCATTTTACTCAAATCTTTTCAATCGCCCCTAAGGCAAATTTTGTTATCCTTTAATAGCGTATTTTTCCATAAAATGTTTTCTTATCATTGTGCAGATAATAATCAGGACAAAACTAACTAGTCTACATTTAATGTAGTGTAAAATTCCTGTTTGTTTTTTCTCGTCATTATTGCGTCTTTAAACTGCTTGTATTACATCACTGCATTTTATCTGGTGTTTTCTGTGTTGTGCTACTTCTTATTGTGAAACCGGGTTAGACTTTGTAACTTTTCTATAATATCAGTGTACACCCGAAAAACATATTCATCTTTTATTGTAGCAAATGATAAAATATCTGTTAGTGGGTCCAGATTTAAGTACCTTGTTTATAAATTATGTTTTAGACAAACAGAATAATGCCGGTCGAGATGTTTAATGCCTTCTTTACCCAGTTTTGTTTCTCATTTTAACAAATATTTTATCATTTGCTGCATGCTCTAAAGTTGCTGCATATTTCTTCATTTGACACGTGGTTGTAGTTGAGTCTCGACTGATTCTGTAGTTGCTTCAGCTCTTCTTGGAACACGCTGTGCTTCAGTGTTTGGTGCTTTGTGTTGACAGACGGAGCACATCCCTCCGTACGATGTGGTTCCTTCCATGAGGCCTGTAGTGCTGGTGGGACCGTCGCTCAAGGGTTACGAGGTGAGGGTCTCCWTATGGTCGAACCTAAAACAAAGCTAAGAACAGTTCTGAGCCAGCAGTGTGAATTTTTAGCACCGGGAAAGGACAAAAAGCAGATAAGACCTGTATGTTTCTCCTTCCCTAAAAATAGCTTCCTGTTGGCACAAATAATTATGAGCGTGTCATTACCCACGTATCATCTAGACTGCAGCCAGACTAACAAGGAGACTAAGAAGTCAGATGAAAATATGTTGAGTAATTGGCAGAATTAGAATTCCTTATGAGGAATATATTTCTTTAAACAGCCTCATCTCCTCCAAATACTTTAAACATGCTGCAGAAATTCACTGAATATTATAATCGCAGCTTTAGTTAGTGTGCGTTTGAGATTTTGTTTAATATTGTTCCAAAATATACATTTTAAGGGATGATGAATGGTCTGCATCCTTACTTGTCATTTGGTCCTTGTGTGAGGAAGAAMACCACAGACTTATTTATTTTTKTTTGTTTTTATTTATGTATTGTTTGTTTTCTATAAAAAAGACCGTTCCTTACAAATCCCAAGAAATGTTTCAAACACTCCTGTAAACTCCCAGTGGTGGTCTGTCTAGTGCAGTACAAATAAAATAACAAAACACCAACAGGCATTGTGCATAAATTAATTTTTATTGGGGGGAGAGCTAAAAAGAAAATGAATTAAAAAAAAAGCTACATGGCTGACTCATACAGAAAACTGGGTCTCTGGACTGAAATATATTTTTACATCTAGGCATCCTAATGATAAATATGGTATTTTTATTTCTTTTGCCATAAAAATACATCTTTTGTCGATTTAACTAAGACTTAATCATTGAGTTTTGTAAAGTTAAAAGCCTTTAAGGAGCTTACATTTTTCAATATTTTTGTTTCAGGCTGAAATAGCTTTAACAGACTGAGCAGTTTATTTATAAAACTTGTATTTTCAGGCAGTTATTTTTAGCAATTGATTTTTTTTTTTTGCTTTGTTTTTCCTTCTTTCCTTCTTAACACTTATTGTTAAAGGACCTTCTGAGAGGTTACAAAAACAACAACAAAACAATTGCTGAAAGAGCTTACCTACAGATCTCTGTGTTGGGACACATTTTGGCCTGAGTCATGCACCAGTTTATCTTTTGTCTTCTCTGTGCAGGTAACGGACATGATGCAGAAGGCACTATTTGACTTCCTCAAGCACAGATTTGATGGCAGGTAAGTCAAAGTCAAGTAATGTCTTATGTTAAGCCCTTTACATATATACTGTATGTCATTTATCATTTTCAACAGGAACATTTCCTAACAATATGAAAATAGCCAAGGTAATTCCTATTATAAAAATGGTGAGAAATGTATGTTTACTAATTACAGACCAATATCCTTATTAYCACAGTTCTCAAAATTMTTGGAGAAGTTATTTGTGATCAGATTAGATCAATTCATCATTAAAARCAATATTTTAAGTAGCAGTCAGTATGGACTTAGAGCCAATAACTCTACTTCAATGGCTCTTATGGAACTGATAGGACAAATAAAWGCTATTGATCAAAAATAATATTGTGCCAGTATTTATGTTGATTTAAAGAAASCATTCAGCASGACTGACCACAGCGTTCTCCTTGAAAAACTAAATAAATATGGGATTAGAGGACCAGCATTACAGTGGAWATSTAGTTATTTGGAAAATAAGAAACAGTTTGTACAAATACATGATGTAAGATTTGAACTCTGTGGAATAACTTGTGGAGTCCCTCAGGGTTCTGTACTTGGACTGAAATTGTTTATCTAATATGTAAATGAGTTGGTTAATGTGTCAGGGCTCTTTAAATGTGTTTTGTTTGCAGATGATACCACATTTTTTTGTGTGGGTAAAGATCTAGAACGAATGTTAAAGAAAATGCAAGCAGAATTTGTGAAAATACAAATCTGGTTTAAACTCAACAAATTATCATTAAATTTGGACAAAAACTAATTGTATGATATTTACAAAGAGACAAAGAACTGTTAACATTCCATTTAGAGTTGGTGGTGTAGAGATTAGTAGAGTCAGTGAGGTGAAGTTTTTGGGTGTTATAATTGATGAGAAACTGACATGGAAACCTCATGTAAATTATTTAAGAATAAAACTAGCTAAATCTATTGCATTGCTTTACAAAGTAAGGGACTTGTTCAATTATAAAGCTTTGTACGTATATGTTATATAACACATTGATTGTTCCACATTTGGTCTATTGTGTTAAAGTATGGGGTAAAGCATGTGACAATTACACATCTTGTTTTTGTTTTGCAGAAAAGAGCTATGAGTTATCACTCGAAAAAACTACCATTATCCATCTAAWATATTATTCTGTAAACTGAAATTATTGAAATTCTATGATTTGGCTGATTATATTTTGTTAGTTAGCGCACCGAAACGCATTACCTTCAAACATTCAGATAAACTTTGCAAAGTGAGAGAGCTGTTATAGGGAATAGTGATGTTCATGAAACCTAAACATGTTTGAAAGAACGGTGCACCTCAATCCAAGGAGTCAGATTGTGGAATAATTTGGAAGATGRTGTTAAAAGTGCCACATCAATGTACATGTTTAAGAGAATGATAAAGACAAGATTGTTAAAAAAAGAACATGGTTTAATATGTAGCCATTCAATTTGTTGTTCTAGAAAGATTCAATGTTTTGTTTTGTTAACTGAAGATTATTATAATTTGAATTTATACTTGAGAAAAAAAGGGGCAGACATTATAAGATTTTTTCCTTCTTTCTGCTGCCTTTCATTTCATTTTATTTGTATTTTCCTTTTTTATTGTACATATAATTTTGTTTTTTATGGAATGAATGAAGTTTGAAATCAAATCAAAGTGTTTGTCACGATTTCTCAACATAGAAGTTTGGAACGTTGTTACAATTCAACCTCCTATTTTTTAGCTTAATTTCAGGAAAACTTCTGTCAGATTCAACAGAGAATACAGACTAGCTTTAGATTTTTTAGCACAAACTTAACTCAGGTGGAGGTGTTTAAGTATCTGGGTGGTCTTGTTCATGAATGATGGAGAGGGAGATGGATCGACGGATCGAGGCCTCATCCTCAGTAATGAGGGTGTTGCTTTGGTCTGTTGTGGTGAAACAAGAAAGCTCTCTGWACTGGTCTGTCTGTGTTCCAAGCCTCACCTGTGGTCCTGAGGTTTGGATCTTGATAGAGAATGAGTTTCTGGATGCAAGCAGCTGGAAGGATCTTCATTGGGCAGCATCTGCTTCTTCGCATCGAAGGAGTGGTTCAGGTTTCCAATTAGATTTTAGATTTTATTAACCTTTATCGTCCCGCAGAGGGGAAATTGAGTCTCTGTATTTAACCCATCGCACATGTGAACACACATGTGGAGCAGTGGGCTGCTAGTTACGGTGCCCGGGGAGCAGCTGGGGGTTGAGGGCCTTGCTCAGGGGCCTAGGGTGGGGCTGTTTGGCTCGGGGAGTCGAACCGGCACCTTCCGATCACAGACACGGCTTCTCTACCCTCTGCGCCACCACCTCCTCCAATTAGAGACGTTTCAGATGTTTCCTCCTGGGAAGAGGCCTCGGGCAGACCGTTGAAGGGGTTATTTATCCTCCTCTGTGGCCTGGGAATGCCTTGAGGTGTCCCCTAGGAGGAGCTGGAGAGGGAGGTCTGTGTTTCTCTCCTTGATCTGTTGTTTTTTGTTTTGTTTCAGGATAACTATAACACGAGTCACCGCAGATATCTCATTGGCCAAGAGGTCTGTTCTCAACAACCCCAGCAAGCGGGCCATTATCGAAAGATCCAACACTCGCTCCAGTTTAGGTAAGAAAACATAATGGTAAATGGACTGCACTTATATAGCGCTTTTCTATCCATCCAGGACACTCAAAGCACTTCACACTACAATCTGTGTCCTCATTCACACAGCACTCTATTAGGTCTCTACAAAGCTAACATGTACAACCATCTATGGAGACTAATCAGTGCCAATCACATTCATACACTGATGGGACACACATCAGAGGCATCAGGGGTGAAGTGTCTTGCCCAAGGATACAGTAACTAAAACAGCTGGATGGGGGATCGAACCAGCGACCTTTCGGTYCCAGGACGACTCCCCTAACCATTCTGCCACTGCTCAAAATCAATGTCTGTTGGTTGAGATCACTTTTCTGTGGCTCAGGTTGACTCTGAAAGTGAATCAGTTTGTAAAACAATCCAAACATGATTTCTGGGCAGCATTTTTGTTTCAGACTTAATATTAGGGGTGTAACTCACTGGATTTATCATGATACAATATATCAATTATCAGTGGTGGGCACCAGCTCGCTAAAGCGCAAATCTGCTAATTGCGGACCTAAATATTTCGTTTGCGCTTTAGCAGTCTTTCTAGTTTTTATAATTCATAAGTGGATTTGCGCTTTCTTAAATTAAAATACAGTACCGCTAAGAACTAATTGTCTACCAGTCATCATTATCTTGAACAGCGGAAGGTATGGCTGTTAATGAATCACAACACACGTGATCTGTCCAGCATCACCCCTCCCAGATAAACACACGTATTTGAAACGTATACTTCCTTGCTGACAGTTGCTGTCGGTCACGGTTCTCATTTCCCACAATGCTTTGTGTCTGCTTACATAGCAGGAAGGCAATGTTTAGTACTCCCCTTCCCGGCAAAAACAGTAAACGTTTGTAATCCAAACCAATTTTTATGTATTGGTTTATTTTACTTTACAATTGGAGCTCCTTTTTAAAAAAAACAAACAAAGTTTAAACGTTGGAGCTCAATACTTGACGTAATTGGTCGAAGCAATCCGCCAATGGGGTTAGACAGACATCTAGTGGTCAACTGGAGCAACTACATGGAAAACCTTCATTTCCTGTCACAAATCAAATCCGACATGTATACCCAGAATGCATCACTTCAGTTTTCCAATAAACAGTTTTAAAATTACTTTATTGATGCTTCTTTAATTAAAAAATCTACAACAAACAAAAGAAAAAGACAAAGAACCAGCCGAACTAGCAATCCTCAACAAYTTTTTAATTTTTACACCAGGATCCAAAGTTCTGTTTCAGGAAATCACATCCCCAGCAATCAACGCTTGTAGGATTAAGCTGTACAAGGGTTCATGCACCGCTAGTTCGCAGTGTTGTAYATATATTGTACAATTGTTGCCAGCTAGTAAGTGTCAAATTGAACTTGCRCTTTAAAATTAGCTTCCGCTAGTTTTTCTATGGCCTAAGTGTTTTTGAAGTTGCGGACCTAAACATTTTCATAAGCGCTTTAGAAATTGCGGAGCTAATTTTTGGGTTAGCGCTGCCCACCACTGTCAATTTGTTTGGATGACGATACGATATTTCTCAATATCACAAAGTCTGTCACAATACAATTCGATTTGATTTGATTCAATAAGTCTGTGATTGATATGATGCATATCATATTGAGCCACATGTGGATCGATGTATTGTTACAACCCTACTTAATATTATTTTTGTTCCATCCCTATAGCGGAGGTGCAAAGTGAGATTGAAAGGATCTTTGAGTTGGCCCGCTCCCTGCAGCTGGTGGTGCTGGACGCCGACACCATCAACCATCCAGCCCAGCTCCTCAAGACTTCTCTGGCCCCCATCATCGTCCACGTCAAAGTCTCCTCACCGAAGGTAAAGCACGAGTGAATAACAACCCGCGGCGTTGTGAAAACGATGATCCTAAGCTTCTTTTTTTTTCTGTCGCCCAGGTTCTGCAGAGGTTAGTCAAATCCAGAGGGAAGTCCCAGAGCAAACACCTGAATGTCCAGCTAGTTGCAGCGGAAAAACTGTCCCAGTGTCCACCTGTGAGTGTCCATCCTCACCTCTAACATTCTCCTGCACCAAGACACGAACATCCCTGCTGCTTTTTGAATTAAAGAAATGAACCTGAAACGAATACTTTGTCTGAATTCCGGGACCTTTTTTTTTGTCGGGGCGAGCTCACCAGATCAGTTACAGAGCCTGTGATTGATAAACACACATGAACTAAAAACACGGCTGAACCTCCGTGGTGAAAGAAACCAGATTTTTCACAGGATCTTCTGAGCCAAACGAACAAAAGAAAACTACTCCGGCTGAGATTTGCAGACTGAATTCAGTTATAAAAGCAGCTCATTCTGCCATAATTTATGCATTATTAACAGAACAGAGGTTTTCTARTTGATGGAGGTTGAGTTTAATGAGACAAACCAAGAGAAATGCTAACAAACCTTTTATTTATGCAGCTATCAGCACTTCTTATGTACAGCACAGAGACGTTTAAGCTAGTTTGGTTTCTCCTTTTAAAAGTACTTACGAAGGACTTTCTACTAAAATGTTGAGTCTAAAGTCCGATTGCCGAGGCCATTAACTGCTGAAATCATCTCTGCTKCTGACAGGAAATGTTTGACATCATCCTGGATGAGAACCAGCTGGAGGACGCCTGCGAACACCTTGCTGAATATCTCGAGGCCTACTGGAAAGCCACCCACACCTCGATGGCAACGCCCCTCAACCCTCTGATGGGTCGGAACCTGGGCTCCACCGCGCTCACTCCTTACTCCACCAGCATCTCTGGTCTGCAGGTACGTCCAAGAAAGAAGTCCGAGATTGTCCAAARCAAGTCTGCCAGTCTGGCTGCTTTTATTGTTCAAGTACTTTTAGCGACAAAACAGATCATAAATTTTCAAACACGACATACGGTTATTAATTACTGCACATCACAGAGGCTAACGTTAGGGGCTTCATGTTAGCTCTCTGTTGTTCACGTCTGGTGTTTTTGTCCTGCCTGTGCCTCCTGGTGCGGCCGTGTGATCAGCAGAACCAAAAAGTGCGACAGAGCAACCACACGGGAGACCATTCCACCTCGAATGAGCGGCGCAACCTGATGACGTCGGACGAGAACTACCACAACGAGCAGGCGCACAAGGGACGCAACCGCATGTCCTCGGGCTCGCAGCACAGCCGAGAGCAGCAGGACCCTTACCAGGACTACCAGGACCCCTATCAGGATGCGTACAAGCCGCATCGTAACCGCAGCTCACCGGGCAGCTACAGCCATGACTCCCGGCACCGGCTCTGAGCCCCACTCCTGCCAGGACCACCACCAGGACCCTAACGACCCAGGTTTCTCTCAAAATGAACCATGCAATAGAACCAAGATGGTCCCCAAATTGTACCTTTTTTTTCTTCCTTTTTCCGTTTCTTAAACTACCTGGCTATATCTGTCTTCTAAAGTTGACTAATGTTCAGGTATATATTTTTAATTGAGCTGTCAATCAGCAGCATGAGAAGCCAGGYGGTTCAGAATGCCAACATTAATTAACACTAAACACCTTTAGGTTGTCTTTCTGGGAACTTTGGGGATTTTACTAACACACTGCAGCACAGCCTCTGTCGGCGAGCTAACTCTGGGTACAGGTGACTGTGGCTGGGGTTTTTGTTCCTGGTTGAAAGGGACGACTTCTGCAGGCTGCTGCTCCTCACCTGGGTCGTGTACAAAACCTTATTTTAGCTTATCGCATGCTGATAGTCGATCAAACTCTGCATCACTGATATTTTGTACCGAGGTTTCTGATGCGGTTCAGACACTGGGAATCCTGTTTGGTTTTGTTTTTTTGTTTGTTTTGTTTTGTTTTGTTCTTCCTCAAATCATCCAGTTGTGGATCAGCAGTCAGAGGGTTTAGGTCTCTGGTGTACAGATAGCTTTGAAAACTGGTGCTTCACAACCCTTCCCCCCCCAAACTACTTTGCTGTTTGCAAGTCACTTTGAGCAAGGCCAGCTTTTCTGTAGCATTGCTTTGGCATCTCGTTCGGGTCGCTGATGTTGCTGGGATCAGATCCAAGTGTGAAGATAAAAAAATGACACCAAGAAAAAAGACAAGTTTCTGTCGGTGTGGTAGCCCTGAACGATCATCCGCTAGTTCATTTTTTCATTTAACAGCTTTCAAATTAAAACCACACAGGGACAAAGACGACGGTTTGTCCCCATCAGAAGGTCCTGGAGTTTGGATTAAAACGACAGAACGTCAGGATCTGCTGCGTTATGGCACCTCTGTCCTGACTGCACAGCTCCATCCTCTCAGACCTAAAACAGATCCTTGACTTGACGTTTGTAGGAACACACACAGAARGTAAAAAAAGAAAAMGAAAAGAAAGAAAATATAAGTTMTAAACTGTAGCGCAGAAGAGAAATGCAGACAAATGAWAAATGCTGCATGATGTAGAAACGGAGCCATTAAAATATGTTTTTATGTATTCAGTTGAGTTGAAAAAAAAAATGCACTGAAGCTAAGTTTACCGAACCGTTACGGTGCTTTCTGCTGTGGTTCTTGATGGCTATTTATAATTTGCTGCACATATCCTTGTAAGATAAATTATCTAGAGATTACACTTTATTTAAAGAGTTGCTAAAAGAGATTTGTTTCATTTCTGGTTCACGTTTTATCAATCGTGCGTCTAATTTGCCATTAATTTGCTCCATGAACCTGTTTTTGATTTTAACAGTGACATTAACCGTGTGATCAGATGATACCAGAGCTTTGCCGTCCAAATTGACTAATCCTTTTTTTCCTTTTGTGGGGAACAAGCTTTCATTTTAAACAAGCTCTAAAAGGCTTTTTGAATTTTTTTGACTTAATGGGAATGTCAATGTCATTTTACAAGTTGTTCTTAATTTAAAGTTTTCACATTGAAAATATAGGATTTAAATATTTGTATGTTTATTCACAGTTTAAACAATCAACTCAGCATAAAAAGTAAAGACATTTGTGTTTGGCTTTAAATTTTAAACTGCTGGAAAATATCTTAATTTCCCTTTTAAATGGTGCCACATTTGTAAGGAACATGCATTTGTGGGAGGAGCAGTAGTATGTGAGTTGCCACAAAAAAATATTCTAAATGTTCTCTGCCAAACTGAGCTTCTGGTACCTCCAGGTGCTGCCAGTCAGGAGTCTGATATCAGATTTATTGTCGATAAGTGTCGTTACAACAAAGAAATAATCTACCAAACACAAATTTACTTATATTTTGTTCTAAGTATAGTCTGTCCAAGGGGGGAAAAAAAGCCACACTTCTAGTTGAATCTTGTTTTTTATGGGAGTAAAACRCATCAAATGACAGAAATCGTACTGTGTGAAGCAGAAACTGAAGTTTTTGTCTAAARCTACGTTCACACCGCAGGTCTTAAWGCTCAAATCTGATTTTTAGTGTGGTYGTTCACATTTTAGTTTAMATATGACCTCCATCACACTCCAGTGTGAACGGTCCACAGCCCTAAAGCAGAAGAAGTGAGGTCACATGCAGCACGCTGTTTATAGACGTAAATATGTTACATACATATTAGCGTGAGTGGATCAGTTTCAAAGACGTAAAATAAGTACAACTATTATTATTATCTGCTGTGCTTCTTTCTTACAATGTTTACTTTTGATCTTGCCGCTTCCTGCCTTCTTAGGTGTAGAAACAAACGCCAGTTTGGATACAATCCATCATGTTGGTGAACCACCTTTAGCATCATATGTTGGTGTAAATTCTCACTCATCCAAGACAACAAACATTTTAGAAAGTCTAAAAACAACAAAGCAATTGGACTTCTGTTCTGTAGCTGAAGACGTGCATGATGTTAGTATGGATGATATCAGTATCTGGATCAATGCATGTATCCCTTACTCACTGATGTCAAAGTGGAAATGCAACATGATTGTTCAGACAGCATTCCTTTAAAAATAAATCATCGGATGTGTATCTGATTTTGTACTACATATTAAAACAACCTGGGTTTAATATGAAAAAATAAATAAATAAGATTYGTCACGTTCAGACCGTCATTAAAAAAAAAAACAGATCTGAGTCACTTTTACCTGCAGTGTAAATGTAGCTGATCATCTACACAAAGTGCGATCTATATAATTTAAGATTTGAATAATGAACAGCGTCTTTTTAATTGAAGAAAAAAATCAACAGTGATGCTTTAGAGAAAAGGTAATTTATGATTTATGTGTATAACTTTGTTACAGATAAAGGTGGTTTTTGACAATCAGCTAAATTAAGAGCTTCAACTCTTAAATATGCGCAGCTTAAAACAGGTATTTTAGATTAAATTGACGGGCAAGAAGTTGGCCTAATGCTCCTGATGTGTGCAGTTCTTTAAAAACAAACATTTTAATGAGGCAGSGTTACTCAGATACTACTTAGTGGAAAGCTAGCACTAGCCTCAAGGCCAAATGTTTTCACATTTAACTTCACGTGGCAGCAAAACAAACCAAGATTTTGAAAAATATTGGGAACAGTTCGTATGTTTTGGCAWTCTGACCACTGCAATATCAGGTAGATGTTTAGTTGCAGGCCCTGAAAGGAAGTCCAGAAACAAGCAGCTAATGTAAAACTACTACAGTTTAGTCTYGTCTTTAATCCTCTCAAAGTTTAAAAAGTTAATGAAGTGTTTGCGCTGATCATTGGGTTTTTCTGAGRCCTCCGGTATGGAGCAGAACTAGCAGCTGCCACTAGATGGCAGCAAAGGAAGTTATTTATCTCAGCGTAGCTGCTCTTGAGTAGTGATGTTAGATACTGCCAATTTTCTTTTCGATACTGGTACCAAGTAAAATTTGACTGTTATCGGCGATACTGATCTGATACTACTATGTGATAACACACATAACGTGTCTGGTAAATCTTAGAGTAGCGTTTTTCAAATAACCGCTTTATAAATAATACATGACAGTAATTTTTTTTATTTAAAAGTATAACCCTAATCTTATATATTTTAGCACAATCTAAAATTCTTATTCTAAAGAAATAAAATAATTTTTAAATAGTGAATAAAAGTGAGAAAATATTCTAAAAGTTGTTACTTTGTATATTTTGTAGCATTGTTTGTGGGTTTGCAAAGAAGGTCCCTGGCCAGAGCTAATGTTGTTTGGGGGACCAGGGCATGAAAAAGTAAGGGAACCCCTCATCTAGAATTTAATTACAGTCAACTGAAGCAGATTTTATGTTAAAATGACCTGCAGTACATCTAGACTGAGTGACTGACTGAGCACAGGCCAAGTGCTTATGCATTACTCAAGCGGAAGAAAAAATAGTTCCCTCCAACCACATTTAGACAAGATGTGAATAGTTTAGTTATTTTCCACTATTTTCCTGTTAATGATATACATTATGTAAAGTAACTAAAGTATCAATATTTTGATTTTAGTATTGATTCTAGAACATAAAGTTCTTGTATCGGCAGTATCGATATTTCAGTATCGATCTGCACATCACTACTCTTGAGGAGTATGAGATTTAAAGAAGTTAAAACCTTTCTGTAATGTCTTGAAAGAGCAGTTTTATTTTTCCTGGGAATCACGAGGAACAGAAAAATGGCTCATCTCCTAATCTGGCTACTCAGTTTGGCTCGGTGAAAGTGTGTCCTGTTTTACTGCGCGCTAAAGTTAGCTCAAACGCTGTCCTACATAGTGCGTATGAGGGTCCCCCAAGAAATGTTCAGTCTAAAGCAGGTCTGAGGCATCATGCTCATTTTGTCCTAGTTACACAAAGTTTCTTTGAACCTGACGTTAGATGCTTGAACTCGTATTTGTAGATCTGGATAAAAACAAATGGTGACAAGTGGGTACAGATTAGCTTAGAAATGTGAATCCCTTGTTTTTTTGTTTYGTTTCACATAGTTTAAACCAGCAGCTTCTGTGTCTCCTGCCCCGCAGCGTCAGAACTGGCTGATTGGTTTAAAAAAAACACATAAATTTAACCTGGGCTTCTGGAGACGATCAGAACGGATTTAAAAATATATCTTCTTATTCAAACTCCTTTTACTTTGACTTGTAGCCAAGCTCCTCTCATGTCGTTGCTAACTTTTGTTTTTGGTGGGGGAAAGAACGATTAAAAAATAATAATAAATAAATTTAAAAAAAAGGAGCAAACCTTTATTCCAGTGGGAAAGCGATGACATTTCCTGGCAGTTATTTTTCTAACAAATAAATGTACATACTGTCTCTGAGAGATGCGTTGTGTTGTACCCGCGAGGCGAGACGACGGCAGCAGCGAGGTTCAGTATACTAAGTTTCTGTCATGTGCAATACAAAAAACGGCATGCTGTTTTAAAATGAGGAACTTCATGTACTGTACTATGCAACCGCAAACTGTGTACATCGCTTCATGCTGTAGCTTCTCCAAACACCCCTTTTTCCGAGCAGCTTCATCTGGACTTTAAGGGAATTTTTGTTTTTGTTTTAGTTTTGTTTGTTTTGTTTTCTGTGGAAAATGACAGCGGCTGATGCGGTATTGCATGCCTAATATTCTAATTTATAAAAAGGATTTAAAGAGAAAATATGTGACTTCTGAGTGTTTCGAGCACTAAAAACATCTTTTTCAAAATAAAGGAGTCCTTCTGGATGTGTTTTTATCTTTTTGTTTCACTTGTAACAGTTTTCAACTTGTCCTCATTAGAATATTCATAGATTTTCAACATTTTAATGTCTAAAATGGGCAAATGTGACTATCTCCACCATCTTTTAAATTATTCTAAATAGTGCAAGTTTTTCAAACTGAAAATTCAAGGATTCTTGCTCAGTTATTTTTTTTTTGAACACTCACAACTAACAGCATCAACATGAAACCCATACCCATCACATAAAATAAGGGATTAAGTCATGTTTTGTATACTTAGCATACTGCCAGATTTCTGACTTTTTAAGCTTCATTTTGATACCAGGGGTTCGGTTCCAGAGAAAAGGCTCAATTTGCCTTGTTAATCAGGATCTCTGGTTCTCCCAGCTGGTACAACAGGGGGGTTGGCCCCAGCTGAAATCTGATTGGTCCCCTGAAGTGCCCCTGTCCTCAGTCACTCTTTTTTTTTATTATATTGAAAGCTTTATACAAACCACAAGGCAGTATAACAAATACGTATTCGAATACAAAATAAAGAGGCATAGGTGCAGAACAGAAAACTTAAAGAGAAAAAAAACCTGTATATAAATAAATCAAAACACTGAAAACAGGTCACTCATTTGTCCTTTACCTGGGAGTGATGATGGTGGATGCAGTTCCATGTTCAAACACTAGTTGTGCTAAYGASTCCAATAATAAAGTCCAGAATGAATCAAGCTGACAGAATTCTTCTTCTCTTCTTAAGAAAATTTGWACAATCCTGAAAAAAGTCTTTCAACTGACAATTGATGGCTGGATTTTCTCACATTGTGTGTTGGAGAATATCTTATCTATGTACAGTAAAGTGTGTGAAAAACTGGTGAGAATTTACTGTGCAAGCCTTTTTTCAGTMCCACTTATACAATAAATCTCCCCTTATGGCTTATAAAAGGTTTATAGACAGGTTACTAATTCATCTGTAAACACTTAATAAATGTTTATTATGCAATAATTAAAGACAAGAAAGAAAACTTCAGTTTCATACCAAATGAGACAAATATGTTCACGTACGTATCATATCTCTAAGATCTGCCTCCTCCCTCCAACTCTCAGTACCCCCTGCCTGCCTCAGCACCATGGGGAGCAGAGCTTTCAGCCCCTCTGCTCCACAGCTCTGGAACTCACTACCCCATGGATTACRCAATACCACCTCTCTCTCCCTGTTTAAGACTGGCCTGAAGACACATCTTTTCAGATKAGCCTACTGTTAACTCCGATTGTACCTCAATATATGACTGTTTTGTAGTCCTCATTTCTGTTTCTCCCCCACAACCCTATTGTTCAACTTATCTATTTTTTGTATTTCATTACATGACTGTTCTGTACTCCTCATTTCTATGTTTCTGCCGCACTACTCTATCACTCTATGTTGTTTCTTTTCTATTATACAGTGTCCTTGGGTGTCCTGAAAGGCGCTTTATAAATAAAATGCATTATTATTATTATTATTATCATTATTATAACAACTAAACAGGGCCGGATTTAGAGGGATAGTCATGTTCGAACATCCTGAGCTGCTCAGGGTCAATTAACCTTGTTAATCCAGTTTTATTTTGTCACTAAAATTGCTCAGAGGTTGGCATTGGAATTGAAACCCTTCCTGTAGCAAAGTTGTGTGACTCAACCAGCACCTTCTTCAGCTGGTCAGGATTTATTTTGACGAAATTAAAGAGTTACAAACTACCATTTAATAGTGTTTTTTATATAACAATTCAACATGTTTACATGAGTCTTAAATGATAAACTACTAGTTTTCTTTCATAAAGAGGAGRAATTGAGGACCCAGATGATATGTGGAACAAACCATTTAATATAAATTAGTAAACAAACAATAATCTGTCTCACAAGCTTAAAAGTTTCACCATCATGAAAATCTTAAAAATAAGGCCAAACAAAAAAGCAGAACAGGATGTTTTCAGTCARTTTGACATATAAAAGTATGAAGCTGTAGGTTTTTCGTAAAAAAAAATAAAAAAAAAGTAGTCCGTTTTTTAACTCCATTCATCCACAGGTACARCTGGTTTCTGCTTTAAATGTTTTCCCGTAAAAAGAAAACACCAAATGGTGTAAGTGTGGCACAAAGTCCCAGTATGAGAATCACAATCAGCTTCCTGCCATGCAGCCAGGTCCTCCTGTTTCTGACAGAAATCCAACTCAGTGGGAGATAACTCATCTGAAGAGGAGGGGAAAAAAATAAAAATAAATACCATCTCTGTATTTTGTGTAAGGCCACGTTAACCACACATGGTAATCTTGTTTTAGTAAGACCTGTGATGTTGCAGGTTGCTGGTCAGTCCTCCTTCAGGTTGTCGATGAGCTCCTGGGTCTGCTGGGCCAGTTTCTTCCTCTCTGCCAGCTTCTGCTTCTTCAGAGCCTCCTCTGCTTTTTTACTCTGGTACATCTTCACCCCAGCAAAAGCCAAACACAGCAGCAGTGTCTTCAGGGCCAGGATGTAAAACAGGAGGGGGACATTGTCCAAAACCTGGGAACAGATTGAACTTTTTTCTTATTTGTGTTATTTTTGTTGGTTTCTACTAACTGTTGAGGAGTTGTGATAAGAAAGCAAGCTCTGGAACAGTCTGGGACCCTGGAGAAGAGTCTCTCCTCCTCTGTCCTCCACCAGCTGTCCACTGGAGCTGAGAGTTAATTTGGTCACAGAGAGGAGGGGGGGTTGGCTGACACAGAGAAGCAGCTGGGCACCATGTGTGTCCAACACGTAGCTGTCACTGACCAAACCCCATTCGCTAAATGTCTAATTAAAACATTTCTCTGGATTTTAARCAAAACAAAATGCTGCAAGCCAGGCTTTCGGCTCTTTATAAAGCACTTTTAAATTCGGCATACTTAGAATTTAATACGTGCCTACTGTTAGTAGAAAATCTGAACTTTTAATGCCGCTTTGACTGCTGTTTTCAACTGATTTGGGGTTCACTAACCTGTTTCACACAGATTCACATTTCAAATCTCCGAGGAAATCAACGAAATAAATGAAAACATTATGTCATCATAGCATTTAAAACAGTAACTTATTTAAATGACATTAGACAGAAGTAAAACTTCATCTAATCTCTATGAAAGTTCACGATAATTAGGACACAACATATCAAACAATTAATTAAAAAAATATTGGTTATGCATTTTATACCAAAGCTTGAACTGCTTCACTACAAATGACGACTTTTAGTTTATTTACCTTCCAGTTGATCATCATCGTTGCTGTCAGCAGCGGCGCAACCAAACCTGCTAYAAGTGCTCATCCAAGGGAGGCGGGACTTAAAATAACAGGCCAATAGAAATCTAGAATCTTCTAGACGTCTTGACTGATGCGTTCACTGAAAAATGGAAAAATATCGCCTGGCCTTAAAAACCGAGTTTTAAAAAGGTCACAGCTACAGCCTGTTGGTCTCACTTCGTAGCATCAAAACAATCGGACTTAGCAGGGACAGATGTAATTAAACATACCAGATGTGCCAAAAACATTTCAAAGTTTGGTCAATTATAAAATATTTTCTGATATCTTCCTGCACAACTTCCCAAACTGACATTGAATGTACCCCTACCTAACGGGGATCATGTGTAAGGTGTTTATTAGAAGGTTCTMGCAAGCGAGTATTAATAGATGTTTTCAACGTAATTACAAAGTTATAACAGAGTGACAATACACAAGGTAAGRTGTTGTAACATTTGTTTAGTTTGGTGAAATTTATCAGTTTCAGGACTAGTCAATATTGCCTAGTTCTTCAGCAAATCTGCCAACATCGAATTTAGKTGTGTAGAAGCACATGTTTCGCGAGTCGCAAGTATTACTGTTGCTTCTAAACAACTAAATTCGATGTTGGCAGATTTGCTCAAGAASTAGGCAATAAACTACATGTGTATGGCAAGCCATTTTAGCATAAAATTGGATTCACGACACTTCCATTCCAGATACTGTATCTGAAACTGAATTATGACTAGTCATATTTGTTATTTAAGATATCTCTAWTWACATTTTGACTAGTATTAATGACGTCAGATTTACCWATGAGGTCTAKATTACAGTATTGTCCTGTAGTTTGTCCAGTGTGGCTCAGAAATATCTAGGAAAACTTCAAATAGCTCAGAATAGAGCAGCCAGAGTAGTTTTGAATTGTCCTTTCCACACGAATGTGCATGAGATGCATCTTAAATGGTCTTGGTTAACTGTGGAAGAAAAACAAAATATAGTCTTCTACTGTTTATGCATAGGGTAATGATAAATAATACACATTATTTTAAAGAAAGATTATTATTCAGTGGACATTGTTATGAGCATGTAACAGGCTCTGTCAGCAACAACATGATTACAGTTCCAAGCCCTAGAAGTAACTTTATGTGAAAATCAATTCTGTATAGAGGGGCTTCAGAGTGGGATTTACTCCCATCTAGTGTTAGGGAAATTCAAAATCCAAACATTTTWAAGAATGCTATAGGCCTAAAACAGAAATTATTGTATTGAAAGTATTACATATGATATATTATTGTAATTGTTTGAGTAATGAGGTGTTTTGCAGACTGCACATGCTTTTTTGGATGTATTAAGTGGCTGGTGTTATGAGGCTTTTATAGCTTTTAAAACTCTATGGAAATGAATATGTACATTTTAATTATATGTATTGTTAATTGTATTTTTGTATTTTGATTTTATGGACCCCAGGAAGACTAGCAACCACTGCTGTGGAAGCGAATGGGGATCCAAATAAAACAATAATAAAAAAAAACAATATGGAGCCTTCAAATCAAGATATCTTAAAAGGAATTTTGTCTAGTCAAAAATACAATTCAAGATATCTCTAAGTTAGTTTTGACTAGTCACTAGTTTCTTTCATGATATCTCACTTTTAGTTCTGACTAGTCATAATTCCAATTAAAGGTATCTTAAACGACATTATTATTTAAGATATCTTAAATGTACTTTTAGATATCACAAATAAAGATTTGACTAGTTCAAATTCACTTACAGATATCTTGAAAGAAAATAATGACTAGTCAAAACTAAATTAGAGATATCTAGATCTGTAATTATGACTAGTCAAAATTCTTTTTAAGATATCTCTAAATGAATTTAAGATATTGTGAATATTTTTTTCATCTAGAGGGCTTTTCTGTTTAAGATATCTTGAATTAACATTTTGACTAGTCAAAATGACATTCAAGATGTCTTGAATATTGATTCTGACTAGACAAAACGTCACAGATTTACGTAGCATTTTGGCAGAAATATTACTACATAGACATCATAGCTAATGTAGAATGTTTCACTGCAGCCGCCATCTTGGATAGGTCCACATCTAAAATAATATTAGCTCCACCATTTTTTACCCGATTTTCACACAGTTTGGTTTGTTACAAACGGCAGAGATGTAGTTATGATAGAGAACACTATTTCATGCTGAAATACTTTGTTTATGTTATTTAACAAAGACTATAAGTATTTATATCTAAATCTACCTTTATTTTATAAAACATGAATTGGATAACTCAGTGTTCTCTTCTTACTGAATATAGATTACCGTACATATTTATGTATCCGTGGATGAATGTTATACATTTTTTTGTTTCTTCCTTTTTCTCCTGTTAATGGGTATATGTGCTTTTCTTTTTTCTTTTTATTGTCTTTCTTTTACTTTATTTGTATATAGCTTGAAATAAAATCAAACTTTAACAGACATATATGGTATGGCATATTGATAAATGTATAAATGAATAAAAATAGAAATTGTCTTTATTGTGTCTCAATGGAGAAAATTGGGTGTATCAGCAGCAAAGTGACAGGCAATTCACACAGGGTAAAATATATTTTAAAATGTATGAATAAGGAATTAAGTAAATTTTAAAGAAAGCAATTAAATAGAAAAAAAAACATACATTTTAATTGAAAAAAACTTGTTTGATTGTTCCTTTGAATTCTCTTTTAAACAAACACACTATGACCCTTATGTACACAAATTATATATAGGCCTAAATGTCTGTGTCACTGGGAAACCTTCAAAATGTGGAATAAATAAATAAACATCAAATGATAATGTGAGAGAACAAGTCCCAACTGTTTTTATTTTATTGATTGCCAAATAGCTATGATGACAAAATATTATAAATGGACAAATAACCAAAACTATTGTTCAATATTACGTATAGAAAGATAATCATGTGATCTGTTTTCAAGCTGCACTAATGCAAGAAATACGGACATAGTTGCTTTCTCTGGTGCTCCCTACAGAGAGAATCATCCAATAAGCCGGCAGCAGTCTTATTTTATAAAATATGAATACGAAATATGAATAACATGTGCACACCATGAGCTATCTAGCCTGCATATATCTATGATTTACAATTAGTCGTACTCAGCCCCTAGTCTGCTATTAGGTGGTCTGCAGTGTCAGAGGTCAGTCCAGCTGAAATGCTGTTTTTAACACAATTTGTATCTCTGTAGCACATGCTCAACATGAATTAAAAAACAGATCGTTTGTTGTAATTCATTGCATCTTCACAAAATTCTGCAGGCAACTGTTTGGACAGCTAAGTGGCAGCATGGGGGCTTGCGGGCAATTTCTTATTTCAGATATCTAAAAACCTCATTTTGACTAGTCCTAATTACRTTTGCGATATCTTGAATTGTAATTACGGATGTTTGACCCTTCAAATGATGAATTCAGTGACGTCATTTTAGATATCTGAAATTACATTTTGACTAGTCAAAATTCCTTTTAMGGTATCTTGAATTGGAATTATGACTAGTCAGAATRTTAATACAGATATCTTAAATTAATTCAGGATAGTYAAAATGTAGTTATTCCTAGTCAAAACTCATTTTAGATATCTAGAATGTAATTACAGATAGTCAGACAAAACCGATTTTATGTTAAAATGGCTTGCCATACWTGAAGGAGGTGACCAAATACGAGTTTTGTAACATGTCAGTGAAGAATTGAAAACGCCGGCTGCAGTCTGCGATCAGTGAAATAAACACCATTCCTCAACCCTGTAAGATTGACAAAATATCTGGTGTCAGTGTGACGTAATTGAGCATACGTAGTCACGGTGGCCGAGAGGTTAAGGCGTTGGACTCGAAATCCAATGGGGTTTCCCCGCACAGGTTCGAATCCTGTTCGTGACGACGTTTTTGTTTTTACATTACATCAATATTTACTGTGTACACAATAAACATTCCTTAGCTTTGTATACTATACTGACATACTTGTTCCAAATCGTGTTGACATATAAACAACGTGGAATACCATTACTGACTGATAAGTTTAATGTGTGGATGTGATCTACATCAGTGTTTCCCAAAGTTGGGGTCGGGACCCAAAGTGGGGTCCCGAAACATCAAGGTGGGGTCCTGAAAAGATTTTCTGAATTAATTACATTTTGCCTTAGTTGTTACAAAGGAGTGAGGTTAGTGTATTTAAAATTTAAAATGGATAAACGTAGTACAAAAAATATTTACTATGCCCATGTTTAGTTGACCTGATACAAATGTTTGTCATCCAAAAATAGTTGGTTGCACAGGTCTCTGCTACTGTTATTTGT
>NW_013952859.1:104932-107172 GCF_001266775.1 Austrofundulus limnaeus | reverse complement strand
ATAAAAAGCACATTAACTAAAAGCCTGTCTGAATAAAAATGTCTTAAGATGTTTCTTAAAAGAGTCAGTAGGTTCGAGGGACCATCAGCAGCATTTGATTAGAAGACCTCAAAGTCCTGGATGGACAGAGAGGCTTCAGAAGGTCCAGTATGTATTTGGGGGCCTGACCATGAAGTGCTCTGAAAGTTAAAACTAAAATTTTAAAATGACTCCTCAAAGTCACAGGGAGCCAGTGCAGAGAGGCTAAACCAGGTGTAATGTGGKCTCTVCTGTGGGTCTTTGTTAATAACCTCGCTGCAGCGTTCTGCACAGACTGAAGCCGAGTCAAGGAGGATTTGTTTAGACATGTAAAAAGGCTGTAGCAGTAATCTAAATGTGAAGAAATAAAAGCGTGAACAACCATCTCTAGTTCCTTCTGTGACACAAAAGATCTCAGTTTTGAAATGTTCCTTAAAGAATCACAATAATATATTCATCCCAAAATCAGATGGTCCATCTTGCTAATTTAACAACAGGCTTCTGCTCTGAGAGAGGATTGTTTTCAGTGGCATGCAGAGCTGGAAGCTCGCGCGGATCCTCCTCTGCAGCAACAAACACGCCCTCAAGCGTGTGTCCCCAAATGATGTTTCCCCACCAGAGAGGGTACACTGCAAAGGCTGAAACATCATGAAGTCTCCATGAAATTAAGGGGAGCGTTATACACGAGGATTAGATTTTTTTTATGCTTTTTAATCTTAAAGGGGGTCGCATTATATACTCAGAGCATAAATACMTGCATAACTACAGTAGCTTCTGTAGCATGTTACTGCTATACAGAGGGTAGCCAGGGGTAGACGAGGATTTGTTTTTGTTGACAAAATCTGGTTTTCCACCAAAATATTTGGTTGTCCTTTTAAAAAATGAAAAATAATTTAACCTGAAATATTTAGATTTTTAAGACTGATGAAATTTTGAAGGAAGAGGGATGATTTGAACAGCTTTCCTCTAATTTACTTTTATCTCATTTTAATGTTTTCAGCCGAGGACCTGTCTGATATATTTTTTTTGAAAAATTATTGCATGGGAGTTCTTTGCACAGAATGTTTTTTGTTTGTTTGACAATTTTCTCCCCTAAAATGATTGTTCATTCAAATGGATTATATTTACAGGATTTTAGCTCCTATAGTCATTTAATATTTAAATTACATCTAATTGTATTATTATTAATTATATATTATATCTAAATTACATTTAGTTGTGGTTCTAAATAAGTTTAGAACAGAACAAACACCTGGTAGAATTAAATTTAGCAGATATTTATGATAAAACACCTGAAGCATATTTTAGGGGGAAAAATTAAAGTCAAACAAAGACACTGTGTTATAATCTGAGACATATAAAACTCTTCTTTAATAATATTCTAATGTGTTTGATTATAAGAATGTGTGCTCCCACGGCAGCGCTGCTCCTTTGAAAACCAGGATTTCACATAGTCTAAGATAACGACAACGCTTTGACACAATGTTTGAATAGTAAAAAGAGTTTAGATTCTGAAGTCTCGGGCTGGTCGGAGCCACGCTGTGGGTGGAGAAGAGGACAAACAACCTCTTAGTCCCTGCTTCAAAAAAGTATGGAAGTATTAGTTGTGCTAAATTATATTCTAATCTGTATCATATAATTCTGGTATTAATAAAACATAGATTTACGATGTGCATATATTTATTTATATTAACTTGCTGACCTAAACTGACCTGTTTTCTCAGACGATGTTATTTCTCATCTCATCTCTGTTTTATTATTTTCCTGGAATAAAAGTCTACATCTGTTGCCAACGTTGCCTTTGCTATGAAACATTGCAGGTGACAAAAGACTGAAATCGAATTCATTCAGTCATCAAACGGTCTAGCACAGGCATGGGCAATCCTGGTCCTCGAGGACCGCAGCCCTGTATGTTTTACTTGTTTCTCTGCTCCAACACACCATTTATGAATGAATTGATGACATAATTAGAAATAAAAGCAGAATTATATGAACCACTAAATAAATACTCTTAAAATGCACCAATTACATTAAAAAAGGAGAACTTCATCTCCTGTTTTATATTTTAATTGACTTTCATTATTTCCAGGTTAATTCCAATAAATTAGTCTATATATTTGAACACATAATTTAAATTTTACTGTTTTAAAATATATATTACCATATTTTTCGGACTATAAGCCGCAACTTTTTTCCTGAACTTTGAACCATGCGGCTTATAG
>NW_013952859.1:99844-103978 GCF_001266775.1 Austrofundulus limnaeus | reverse complement strand
GGGGTAGGCCGTGGACGTCACAAGACATTATACAGACAGGCTCTGGTATCATGGATACCTGGCAAAAGAGCTCAAAAGTGTGGGAAACGAAAGAGAAACCAGTGCAATATCTGCAGAGCAGAACTTGTCTTCCACAGCAATTATTTTTAGTTAGCATATAGCTAAAATCTAACCATGGTTATATAATAGCAGCTGCATTCTGGTGTGATAAGCTGTATGTTTTATATTCAAATTAACGTATGATCCGATTAGTCGACTAATCGAATAAATAATCAGTGATTAATCGATTATAAAAATAATCGTTTGAGGCAGCCCCACCCAGCACTACTACATACACCATTGGTTGCTACAGTAAACCTGGTTCTCTGAAACCTGAGTGAGGGATCTCTCTGTGGGAACTCATAGAAGCTCCAATACCAACAAGTGTCACTGACAGACCAATGATGTGCTTGTCACAGGGGTGACGTCCACCTTTATAAGTACCTCAGACCTATATCTGACATTCTCTCTTTCCCCCTGAAAGTTTGTTTCAGGAGGCTGTGTGCCAGCGTAATGCCTGGTTCCTCTCAGGGGACACAGGGTGGCAATAAGGCTAAAGGCTGGTTTATACTTCAAGTCGCACGTCTTGTTCCCCCTGCTGAGTGCATCGCCACCAGTCAGAACTCTGTCCTGCGGACCTCGCGACTCTCAGTGCGTGATTGGTCAAAACTTTGTGGGTGTGGAGCAGCACATTTTTCTGCACAATATTTCACTGAAAACGATCTGTTCTCTCAAGCACTTTTTGCTATATTAGCAAGGTGAACAGCCTTGATAAGCAGCTGGTCTGAACATGAACGTTTTCCAGCTCCACTGTTAAGAAAAAAAACAAATGTTTTCCTCCTCCAACACAACACTGATACAACGTTGAGAGAAAAAAATCGATCGTCATTGTTTAAATGCCTAGCTATGCTCTGTACTACATTGGGAGCGCTGTGGGAGGGCAGAGGGGGAGAAATTATAATAATTTATCTCCCACGTCTTCATCCCAGTTAGAAAAAACACATCAGAAATTACGGAATCACTGATCCGCGGTCTCACGTCAAATGAAAGTATAAARCAAGCTTGAGGATGTCGTGTCCTGGCCTCACCCAGCTTCCTGCAAACTCACCATCTCCAGGGTTCCCATACCTTGGTCAACATCAAATTCAAGGACCTTTCAAGGACTTTCCAGTACCAGTTTCCTTGAATTCAAGAACCACGCGCGACGRCWTTTACCTCCTCCTACCACAGAWTGTTACCAATAAACAGGTTTWATATCATGTAAATTCAATGAAAAACTGAACAACATAGAAGTTGTTGAGTCASAATCAATGAAAGAAAGTGGATTAAATGTTTACTCTACATTCATATCCACAAWAYATGGACATGTAATTATGTCCTGGGAGGTTCAGCAGCTCAGTTTGGGAGGAGGGGATGTGAACATGTCCAGACGCTGCTGCTCGGTGAGGACAGGAGGAGCTGTGGTGCTTCACCTTGGCTCAGAAAGAAAGACCCRCCCTACTCTGATCTGATTGGATAAAACTATGACTATGGCTCACGTTATTTGTTGAAAGTCACATCAGTTTACCGTAATCCTGAGTTATCCACTGCAACAAAGGTAAGTTTTTTGATTTAATTTTCTTTTTTACAGATAATAATAATCGGTTGCATGAATGGAGAACTTCAATCCCCAAAAAACATYCAAAGACTTTCAAGGACAAGTGTAATTTTTGGCTAATTTCACAAATTTTCCAGGGCCTTGAAATCATTTTTTTTCAAATTCACAAACTTTCAAGGATTTCAAGGACCCATGGGATCCCTGCATCTCAGGGAGGGATCACCATCCTCTTTACCATATACGCACGAAGGTGAAGACACACACGGAGGTGCCCTGAAGCACGTTACGGGCCTGTCAGTGACAGACTTGGTGATACTGGAGCATCCATGATTGGTCATTATCCCCACGGTGTTTCTCATAGTAAGATACAGAGYGAGTTTTGTTGTTTCTTGTTGCCAAATGTGAAAAACAAACAAAGACGCCCATCTTTACCTGCGTTTTTCTTTCTTCTCTTTGTGTTTTTCTGCGTCTCGTCCTCGATCTTTCCCKTCTTTCTGCTTCTCCTCAGCCTTCTCCTTGTTTTTGTGCTTTCCTTTGTGTTTCTTCCCGACCACAGGAATGTCCAGAGGAACAGGAGGAGGAGGACTTGGGGTCCGGGGACCTTTCTTCTTACTGTGGCTTCCTTTTGAAGACCTGATAAGACGATAAACAAAATAATGAACTTAATAAACACTTATATTGCAATGTTCCATCTGATAATATTTCCAAAAAAATGAACAGAAAATAYTTTAAATTACTTTAGGGCTGATGAAACCTTTGCTAAAAAGCCCAACTTTCCATGAAAAATTAACYGAAGACTACAAGGTGTTAAATTCTGATGAAACTACAAAACCTTCTTACTTGGTGGTTTCGGAAACAGCTAAGGCCAATGATCCCTTCTTCTCCTTCTTCCCGGAGCCGGACCCTTTAGTTCCACTTTTGTGTTTTGGGGGGCTGCAAGACTTTCTGGATGAGGGCGAATCTTTGCAGCTCARCAGCTCAGTTGAGGCCTGAGGGATGAAGATGTAGCAGAAACTCAGTGACAGAATATTTTTGTCTTCATAAAAGGATTTCAGCTAAAAACTAAAAATGACTCTGAGGTTTGGAACCTTGCTCACCTTGTGTTTCACTTTCGGCAGTGCTGTGCTTCTGGATTTTAGTGAAGTCTCGTCTTTCTTGACATCTTCTCTCTTCTCTAAATTTTCCTGCTCCAGTTTCATTAGCTCCCTTTGAATTTTCTGTCGCTTCATCTCTAGGGACAACTCGTAGTCGTAATCACCGATATCAGAATCTGGGAGATAAAGAGAAATGTGAAACCCAAAAAATGTTTCCTTTCACGCAAACAAGCTTGCCGTTTTAACAACTGAGCTTCATTTCTGCATTAAAGAGTCACTGAACCTTCTCGGTTYGTATCCCACTCTGCTGGCTCTTCTTCACTGGCTGGTGTGCGCTCYTTAGTGATCTTTATATCTTCCTTTTCCCTGTGTCGGCCTCTTGAGGAGTCTCTCTGCAACAAACCACCAGGGGCAATCGTTCAATTTTGACACAAACTTTCTGGTCAATCGGAAAAATCTACACCTAAGAAGTGAAGCAGACAACCCACTCTCACTGTCGGGGATGTCGGCTCGTCCAAGTCTCGCTTCAAGTTTTCCGGGTCGACATCCTGTCGTTTGTTTTTCATCCTCTCCCGCAGATCACCTGTGGGTCTCTCTGCTGACCTGCTCCATTTAGACATATTTATACACAAGCATAGAATAATTAGTATACAAAAAAATAACTAAGGTCATAACAGCAAATAAATCTAAACTCGATMTGTTTACAAACTCTATCGCTCATTCTCACCGGTTAAAGCTGAATCCTTTGCCTCGTGGCTGAGTTCCATGTGTGTAGCGACAAGTGTTGCCGTAACTGCAGCTACCGGTCTTCAGCCAATTTCTACAGTGACTCTGACAAAGAAACAAGAAAAATTATTCTGACATGAAGCAAAACCTCATACTTAACAGTAAACAGCAAACACAAAACATAAAGCACACTCATTATCAACTTAAGTCATAATCACAGAGGTTTTTGCAGGATGCATTTAACTTCGGAAATGTCCAAACCAGGGCTGGGTAGCGATTCAAATTTCCCAATTCAATTCGATTCACAACGATTCAGGACGATTCACGATTCAGTTTGATTGATTTTTAAATTAGTTAAGGATATCATGCAGTAACACATTTACTTTGATATGTAAGACATTCTCAAAGGAACTAATTCTGCAAATAGTCACTTAGACAGTCCGGTCACAGGCTACGCTCTCCTTCAGTCTTCCATTAGTACGGTCAGAACTTGGAAAAAAGACATTCTCATACTCTGCTCCGTCAACATGGAATGCTCTACAGCAGGATCTGAAGGTACGTACTTTGATTCCCTTGGGACAATTCAAGTTTCTTCTGAGACAAGAGAAATCTTCATGTGAAATGTGCTCTTGTTTTTAGCTCGTTTTCTTAGCTTAGTTATTTGTGTCCGAATTTTTT
>NW_013952859.1:76482-99650 GCF_001266775.1 Austrofundulus limnaeus | reverse complement strand
TTGGTAAAATTATAAACATTAAGGACAAACTTGTAAATTGGAGTTTAATCTTGAAACAAAACTGTCTCAAATTTCAAAGGGTTTAAACTAAAAATGAATTGCAAGAGAAAGTGTTGTTGGATACATCAGTTTTTTAAGAAATTAAGAATAATTTTCTTGATCTCTAAGAAGTGATGGAATAAGGTTACAGGAGAAGAGGTGGGATAATATAAATATACTTATGCCCACTCTTTTGAGAGTATGAAAATTGTACATTTGTAATGTTTTTGTTAGCTTCTGTTCAGTAAAACTTAAMAAGAAGAAAGAAAAAAAGTACTTCAGCTAAAACCACCACTGYGAATTACWTTAAGATGTTTCTAAAATTTATAAATAACATTGGTAACAAAAYTAAAYGATTTTGTTAGACTGTCGTCTTTCACACATTTATAAAAGAGGAGAACAGTTTCAGTCAGATGTTTACAGACTGTAGTTTTGGTCCGACCATCAGAACCAGCTGCTCAAAGCTTGGTTTCCCGCTACCGCGTCCAAGCGCAAATSTTTGCAAACAAAAGTTGTCATGGCCTCTGTTATCTTTAAGTTCAGCTGAGAATCAGCTGTAATGTTAGTGATTCCTTAGTTTCRTTTGTTTTGCCCCAGACAACTTGTTGTTGGGAGCTAACATTAGCACTGACCGTCACTGGATGTAAACCTACGGCAGGCCAGAATTGACWGACAATTTGAACGAGAATCGATTCATATCGATTAAAGTGATTTTTTAAACCCAGCCCTAGTCCGAACACAAACTTTTTCAAACACCTGCTGAAAACCCGGTGAAGGCTAGGGGATACGTACATCAGCAGCATTAGTCCCAGTGCTGGGACCGAGTCTTTCGAACACACTGGGTCTGCGAGACGGGGCGGTGGGGTTRGTGGTGCTGCTGGTCGTGGTGCTGCTGCTGTCAGATATCGTCTTTGAATTCTCCACTGTTACTTTCCGCCTTATCTTGGACATTCTGCAGAACTAAAGGAGTTTAAAACAAACATGCTTGAAGAAGTGCAAATGTTTGTGACTGCCATACATTGATAAATTAAACTATAAAAACCAGTGTTTTGGAAGAAATTCTCCATTGTAAAATAGGCAAGGGTAATACAGAATAAAGTGACAACTTGTAAAAAAAAAAAGGTGAACAATGTGAGATTCAATACAACAAAATTACACAATCCTACAACAAAAGTGTAATAAAAATAGCAACACAAACAAAACAGAAAACATTTACAACTTTAAAAAATTATACTATACAAAACAAGAAAAATACTTTCACATATTCAGTTATAAAATGTYTGTTAAGATTTCATTGTTATTATTTTTGTGTGTTTTCAGCCTGACGACATGATTTTGTGTTTTGCTCATAAGTATATCCTACATGCTTTCACAAAACCAGCCTTTCAGTGAACTCTTTTTAATTGAGCATGTGATTGTTACTTTATTGCAACAACTCTGATAAACTGGTACTGGCTGCATGATTATTTGTTCTTTCTCAAACCAATTTAATAATTCATTAATAACAATCGTTTGCGCTACTTCGTTACATAGCGGCAACTTCAAGTTAGCAGTAATGCAAACTATCTACATTATGACTTCATGCGAGCACAAACAATATAGCATATGTTTATTGTTGTCTAAGTTTTAAATGTATACTTGTTCTGTACATGATCTGACAGTAGGAAATCCAAAACAAGCGTATGCTAATGCTAAAGCTAGCTTCAGGCCTATGCCAACTCCTGCAGGGAAACGTAAGCTGACATAAATGTTTAAAGAAAAGTCAGACTTTCTCACCCAAGATAAGGTCTCGGTGTTGCATCTAACTTTAAACTAGTWAGCGGAGCAAGCCCTTGTTAAAACAAACAAGTCTTATTCTTTAAATTCAAAGGCAGAAGCTGCCCAGAATGCCTCCATGTTGGCGGAGAGTGCGCCTCACTCGTCTCTTTCTTCTTCTGTGGTATTTTTTTAGTCGCACTCGGCTCATGAGCASCGCCAACAGCTACACAGCTAGCAGATACACTGAACAAAAATATAAACGCAGCACTTTTGTTTTTGCTCCCATTTTTCACGAGTATAACTCATAGATCTAAGACTTTTTCTATGTWGACCATGGACCTTCTTCCTTCAAATATTGTTCAGAAATTTGTGTAAATCTATGTTGTATGGAGGACATAACCTTTCATAATGGGAAATAAATGTAGAAGTATATAAATGGCTTGAAAAAGTAAATACATGGCTAAATAAAATAATAATGTGCCAAATTTAGCAACCAAACAATAAAAATATACTATTTTTACCAATTTATTTGATTAAAMAGTGCAACTTTAATTAATATTTATMATTTTTAACAGTATTAATGTAACATTATCACAACTATTTCATTGTTCATTTTATTTCCAGTCACATTTTTTACTAATTATTTTATTTTTGTATTTCATTATTTATTTTTGCTAAGTTTTTCCAACTGCTTTATTTATTTATTCCAACTTTTTTTTTCTTGACACATTTAACTTCTCCTTTGCAGAGATAATCCATCCCATCTTGCATGTGTGTCATATCAAGATGGTGATTAGACAGCATGATCATTGCACAGATGTGCCTTAGGCTGGCCACAATAAAAGACCACACTGAAATGTGCTGTTTTTTGCTTTATTGGGGAGGTCTGAAAACCAGTCAGTATCTTTGACCATTATTTGCCTCACACAGTGCAACACATCTCCKTCGCATARAGTTGATCAGGTTGTTGATCGTGRCCTGTGGAATGTTGGTCCACTCCTCTTCACTGGCTGTGCGAAGTTGATGGATATTGGCAGGAACTGGAACACACTGTCGTATACGCAGATCAAGAGCTTTCCAAACATGCTCAGTGGGTGACATRTGAGCAGTGGCTGGTGGATTTTTCTCTGGGGGCTACAACTCCAAAATAGACATATCTCAAAAACCAATCAAACTTGTACTAAGTTGTTTCATGCCAGTGTATTTATTAAACAAATGAAAATAAAACAGTCATGTAGTTTTTATTTTTAGTACATACATTTTGCTCTTCTGTAACTGAGAAGCAAATTTCTTCATGACTGGTTAAAGTCAGTGATGTTTTAACAAGATTCTTTCTCTACTGAGCATGGTCAGTGCAGTGAGATGTGATGTACCTGTGGAAAGTCTGGATTGTCTTCAGTGTTCAGCTCCTCTCAGATTCAGCTGTGGTCAGAGGAGATGTGATGAGAGTCTTCAGCAGAGTCACAGTTTCTGAAGGTGTCCTGCAGATTGTTCTCCATGAAGAGCTGGTACAGAGACACCACTGCAGCTCCTGAACTAGATCAGACTTCTAGGTCCTGTTCAGCAATGGGTGAGCCTCCATGGTCTGCTGCTTCAGAGAACTGTCCTGCAGGACTCTGTCTGCCTGCAGCACTGTGATCAGATGCTTTGTAAATGGCTCAAGATGGTGTCATCAACCTRAAAAAATAAATGCACAAATTTATTTGAATATGGAGATGGCTACAAGTGTGCTTTCTAATATATATTTAAAGGGGCAACATCATGTAAAATATTTTTTTTAAGTTTTACTTCATGTCGTTAGCCACATAGCATGATTGCCTAAGTCATTTTTGAATGTTTTCGGAAAATAAGAAATAACTACTTTTTTAGGAAGCATATTGAGATTCTTTTATTTATATTGTAACAGAAAGTTCAATGAGATGTGTGAACAAGTGTCCAAAAAAAGTAAGACACAACACTGATTGCATAACAAATGTAACGTGAGGGTTTGTTCTGTGGTGGATGGATCACTCCAGATATAAAATATAAGCAGGATGCAAACAGATGGCTTTATTAACAGTTTTCAGATCTCCACACTTTTTTACACTTTTACCACAACACTTCCTGGTCTTCACATCACATGTCCCAAATCAACCAATCAGAAGCTAGCTGTAAGGTAAACAAAATAAGTGAAACACAAAAGCAGATTCAGCTTATTTAAAACAATTTTAACCATGCTGTTGAACATAACATTGTAAAAATGTAAATAATAATTTGGCTCATAAATGTAAACAACCACTGTTTAAACAACCACATTTGTTTTATATTAATCAGCCCAAAATGTAATAACTTCCTTTGTAACTCTTACACAAATAAAACTGACTTAGGCAGAAAAGGCCTTGACTTAGGCAAATTTTAACACAACAATACCTTAACCAACGTTGGTTTACTCTTCTAAACATAACCAAGTTCTGTTAATTTTCTAACTTTTAGCAAGTTGTTTTGAATTTTAACCTTAAAAAGGTTGTTGTACCTGTCTAACCTAAATCAAAGTCTGGCTCAGGTGCTGTGTTAACTTGTTTTCACACCGTCTACTGATGAGGGAAGTTGTCATGGTAATAGTGGGCCACCCTTTGTAGTACTGGTTTCATTGCCTGCAAGTCATTTGATTTCCAGAGAGTAATTGGCAGTTGGGCAGGAAAGAGTGGGACCCAATAGAATGGTGGAGATGTGGAGATGCTGATTCACAGAGGCAGGTCCTCCCAGACAGACTCAAAATCCAACTTGTACCAGATTTGACCATCTGCCAGATACTGGAGAGCCTGAAGATCATGGACTGTGGGGTCTCAATTTATCTTCCTGGTCAAATGTTGGTGACATAGGCTCCAGATAACTTCATGAAGTCATTGTGGAATAGCTGGGTGACCTTGTATGGGGATGGATGCAGACTTGCAATCTCAAAATGACAATGTAGTCACRTGGAGTGTGACTATCTTTGATCATGCGCCGTTCAATGAGAATATGCATGGAGTCACACTCCATTTGTGTGTGCCCTTCAACCAGAAACTTTTGCTCTATTATGACATTATAAAAGTACTAAGTATTTAAGAACATTTTTTTGTGTATCTTTACTTTACTTGAGTAATTTTTTGGGGGGTACTCATGACTTTTACTCCACTACATTTCTAGGAAGCTTTTGGTTACTCATTACTTTCGGTTCAGCATAACTTTGTAATTAGTCTGGTTAAAACCAGCCCCCTGTTCATCACTTTGCTTCGTTCGAGGGTCTGGACTCTCCGCTGTTGAGAAGCGATTGCTTGCTGGAAGCATGGCCTCTGTTGAAGTTTAAAATGATTGGCTCAGTTGGCCGCAACGTATGTGTGCGCCAGCTCCACTGTGAAGGAGGCTAAGCTAAGAAGCTGATCGCATGCGCTGTAAACAACCCTACTGATAGGAGAGAAGTACTGAGCCGAACAAGACGACTGTAAATGGGAGCTGCTGCTTTGTCAGACAAATTTAATTTAATTTGGAAGCCTTATCAACACAGACTGGCTTCATTCACTTCCTCCACTGCCATTGCTAAACTAGCAGACAGTGCGAAGAAAATCGACGTTGTTGTATAAAACTCCTCCTTCTGTTTGCTGATTGGCCCAGGTGAAATAAACTACAAGCAGACACTATACACAGAAAATCGATGTTGTCATTCAAAACTCCTTCTGATTGGTAATTGGCCCAGTTAAATTTCTACTGAAGAAACCCTTCTCCATGGGAGAAGTCCCAGACGGAGCAGTGAAAGGAAACTAGAACTGAGCAGAACTGCGTAGGAAGGCAAGGGCCAGGCTATTTTGTAATCAGCTGTTGCTGTTTTTCTTTCTTGAAATGCAATTGGCCACACGTCAAAAATATTTTGTATCAGTTTAAACACCTTCTGGGTTCACAGCAGATAAAATAAACTTGTACATTTAAGTACTCACCACTCACTTTATTGCATTTTTATGCTGAAGTCTTTACAGGTGGTGTAGAATTTGTACCACAGTGGTTCTACAGTACATGTCAATTTATCAGGTGGTTTCTGAGAGTGCAAGGTTCTATAAATTCACTCTGAAAACAATTCAGCAATGTATTTATTAGAAAATTTTATTTGTACTTGAGTAATTTTAAATGCATGTACTTTTCAACTCTTAAGTATTTTCAAAAGTAAGTACTTCAGTACTTTAACTTGAGTGGATTTTTGACGGAGTAACTTTTACTTGTAGCTGAGTAGATTTGATACYATCAATACTTTTACTCAAGTACTAGAGTTGAGTACTTTGTCCACCACTGAGTATAAAGAGATTTGCTTGGACTAAAAATGACACAAATATTCTTGGTAACATTTTGTTAGTGTTAATTAACTCTCACATTACTTCATAACTTGTTGCAGCAATGGGATTAAAAGTTTAAACACAGTTCCTAATCCCTTTGGTTGATGGAAAGTACATGTATTATCTACAAAGCTGAATAAATGTAAACTGGCTTACCAGATGACTCAAAGAGAAGAGCTAAAACTTCATTTGTGGTTAGCAGAACCCTCTTTCCCATGCGGTTTGCCATCTTTGTATATAGCGGCAAAAATGCCTAAGTCAAAAAGATGACTAAGGCAGAAAGTGATTTTAGACTGTAACAAGCATTCTGATAGGCTGAGGACATATAATAGGCAGGATGATGCAGCAGTGGCAGGAGAGTAGAGTTAGGCAAATATCACAATTTGGCCAAAAATGACTTAGGCATTTTTGCCATGTGGCTAATGATGTTATAATGTTATACTCTCATAAAAAAAAACATGCCCAAAGCCTTGCTCTGACTCATTCATGCATGTTTGAGAAATCCTGCAGAGTTTTTAGGAAGCCATGCTGAGGAGCAAAACGACAGGTGGGGACCAGAAACGCCTTTTGGGATCAGAAATGCCCCTGGGACGTGTCTTTAAGCTGAACTTCCTCATCACGGAGCACACCTCCCCACCCCACACCCCGCCCATGACTACTGCAGGCTCTCAGCAGTAACAAAGCAAAGTGAAAGTGAAACTTAACTGTCCGCTGCTCTCCACTCTACTTCTCACTCAGTGACGCTCTTTTCAGGTTCAAAATACCTTTGAAGAAATGTATTTCAGATGCCAAGTAAACTGCATCACAGCGCACGCGCGACCCCCCCCCCCTCCCCCACGAACCCCTGCACTGAAATGGGCGAGACAGAAGCGGAAGGAGGTTCTTAAAGAGACAGAGGCCAATTTCAAGGCGTTTAAAAGAGGAAGTGATGAAAAGAAAGTTTATTTTCTATTTAAACATAAAAACAGCATTTTAATAACAACTAAAGGTGACATAAGATATATAATAAGATATTTCATTATGATATACAGTAGTATTTAAATGTATGCCAGAGAAAAACATATTGCCCCTTCAATATATAAAAATTTGACGTTAATTTAATAGCAAAACGTTGTTTCACCTCTAAAGTAGACCATTATATTTTTTTATTAAAATATTTTCATTTAATAAAAAAAGAACAAAATAAACTTTGCATTACATAACTAATCATTTTTTAAATGTTCCTTCTTTTCACTAGTTTTCTGTTACTTTTAACTGGCTTTTGCTGCTTTTAGCAAACTTGGAAACTCAGCTTCAGAGGCCAATTTGAAGGTGTTTATAAACGGAAATTATGAGAAGACAAGTTTATTTTCTATTTAAATATAAAAACAGCATTTTAAAAACAACTGAAGGTGACATTATGACTTTATTATGGTATAGAACTTAAATATATGATTGGGAAACATAATATTGCCCCTGTAAGAGGTCCACTTTTCCCAATAAAGAAGCCCCCCCAACACACACACACACACACACACACACACACACACACAAAATCCTGTCTATGGAGCTGACCAGTCACAGCTCAGCAGCTACACACTCTCATTTGCATAATCTAAGCAGAGGTGTGCTCTCTGAGCACTTATAGTTATGTGATTTTTTTTTTATTTTGTTATGGCCTGGTTTAGTTATGCAAGTTATACTTTTTTCTTTGTTTTTATGTTTTTTTAGACTTCTGACCTCCACATTCTGACGTCTACATGGCAGCTCATTCCTCAGTACGTGAGGAACGCTCACATCGAGTGCTGGGGTGAATTTAATGCTGCATCTGGAGGAGATACATTACAGATGAGTGAGGACGTGGCTTTCTTTGGCTCCGACCCAAATGCTCTCCTACTTTTCCCAGAAACCTTTCGCTTTCAGGAATGTTTTTCTGAATTCAAGCGAATTTCATTAATTAAATTAAATTCAATGTTCTCACTGAAATACTTTATAATACAGACAGCATTGTATTGATTCTCAATGTGCTTAAAATCATAAATCCATCCTTCTATCAACGCCATCAACAATAAAAAGGTTTTGTCCAGATGTATTTCCTGTTTTACCAAAGGTGTAAAATTTATGTAAAACATATCCACCAAGCTCTGCTTGTTCATCTCCTCCCAGATAAACAATTAGAAACAGACACAGACTTTATTTTAAACAGGTAAACATTTTAATAAAAAAAATAATTAAGATGAGTTACTTCTATTTCCATCCTTGTGCACATGTACTGACACAAAAGGACATCTATTAGACAATCTCAAACACCTGAAATATTCTAAATCTTCTCATGATGCATCTGTTTTAAAAGGTTTTAATCACACAAAACAAGTGAACCCTTGTCTGCAGGTCAGTCAGCTCCAGCAGCTGAACTCGTCACAGTTTGAGTTTTCTCAATGACCTTCAGAGCGACGGTCTTCACAGCTGTTAGAGCTTCTTTGCAGGCACGGTCGATTTTAGACGGTGGCAGCAGGAAGCCGTAGCGTCCGCGGTCCTGGAGCTCCAAGGTGAAGGAATACTTGATGCCGAGGTTGTATGCCCAGTCGTCAGAACCACCAGGAGCCAGGTCTAGAGAGGGGGAAAAAAGGCATTTACAGGTGCTGGTCATAAAATTAGAATATCATGAAAAAGTAGATTTATTTCAGTAATTCCATTTAAAAAGTATATTATATTCATACATTACATACAAACTCATATATTTCAAATGTTTATTTCVTTTAATTTTGATGATTACAAATGACAACAAATGAAAATCTCAAATTCAGCATATCAGAAAATTAGAATCTTGTGAAAAGGTTCAAAATGGATGGCACCTGGTACCACACTCTACTCAGCTAATTAACTCAAACCACCTGCAAAGGCCTTTAAATGGTCTTTCAGTCTAGTTCTATAGGCTACACAATCATGGGGAAGACTGCTGACTTGACAGTTGTCCAAAAGACGACCATCGACACCTTGCACAAGGAGGGCAAGACACAAAAGGTCATCGCTAAAGAGGCTGGCTGTTCACAGAGCTCTGTGTCCAAGCACATTTATAGAGAGGCGAAGGGAAGGAAAAGATGTGGTCGAAAAAAATGTACAAGCAAGAGAGATAACCGCACCCTGGAGAGGATTGTGAAACAAAACCCATTCAAAAATGTGGGGGAGATTCACAAAGAGTGGACTGCAGCTGGAGTGAGTGCTTCAAGAACCACCACACACAGACGTATGAAAGACATGGGTTTCTGCTGTCGCATTCCTTGTGTCAAGCCACTCTTGAACCACAGACAGCGTCAGAAGCGTCTTGCCTGGGCTACAGAGAAACAGGACTGGACTGCTGGTGAGTGGTCCAAAGTCATGTTCTCTGATGAAAGTAAATTTTGCATTTCCTTTGGAAATCAAGGTCCCAGAGTCTGGAGGAAAAGAAGAGAGGCACTTCATCCACGTTGCTTGAAGTCCAGTGTAAAGTTTCCACAGTCAGTGATGGTTTGGGGTGCCATGTCATCTGCTGGTGTTGGTCCATTGTGTTTTCTGAGGTCCAGGGTCAATGCAGCCACATACCAGGAAGTTTTAGAGCACTTCATGCTTCCTGCTGCTGACCAACTTTTTGGAGATGCAGATTTCATTTTCCAACAGGACTTGGCACCTGCACACAGTGCCAAAGCTACCAGTACCTGGTTGAAGGACCATGGTATCCCTGTTCTTAATTGGCCAGCAAACTCTCCTGACCTTAACCCCATAGAAAATCTATGGGGTATTGTGAAGAAGAAGATGCAATACACCAGACCCAACAATTCAGAAGAGCTAAAAGCCACTATTAGAGCAACCTGGGCTATCATAACACCTGAGCAGTGCCACAGACTGATCGACTCCATGCCACGCCGCATTGCTGCAGTAATACAGGCCAAAGGAGCCCCAAYTAAATACTGAGTGCTGTACATGCTCATACTTTTCATGTTCATAYTTTTCAGTTGGCCAACATTTCTATAAATCCTTTGTTTTTATTGGTCTTCAGTAATATTCTAATTTTCTGATATGCTGAATTTGAGATTTTCATTTGTTGTCATTTGTAATCATCAAAATTAAACGAAATAAACATTTGAAATATATGACTTTGTATGTAATGTATGAATATAATATACAAGTTTCACTTTTTAAATGGAATTACTGAAATAAATCTACTTTTTCATGATATTCTAATTTTATGACCAGCACCTGTATGTCTGAATCAAGTCAAACTTATTGAACTTTTGAGGAGAATGATTTGTTCTTACATATGGTCTTTGCTCCTGAACCATATAAATAATTGTTTCGATAATGTCTCCTGATGTTGTCAGAAGCTTCTTTGGCTATCTCAAGCTTAAAAGGAAACAAAAACACAAAGAATGAAGGAGCCATTTAAGTCATCATGTCAGCTAAAATAAACCAAGTTTTATTACCAATAAATAAATAAATAAATAAATAAATAAATAAATAAAAATAAAAATTGGTAACTGAATTACCAAATCACTGTGATTCTCTGCTTCATCTGTGGTGCAGGAGTATGGGAAGAGCAGCATCTGAGAGTAGGAGTGGATGCTGATGTAGAGATGAATCGAGTCTTTGTGGTGGCGCAGGAAGTCGGCCACAGCCTGCGACTCAGGTTCGGACTCAGGGAAGGCGCCGCAGTAGATCTCGGAGCAGGGATTGTGAGAGGCTCCCTCCGCTGGGAACAGAACAGAAACACTTCACTTTAGAAATGACACTAACACTAACACTCCCATTTCATCGTATAGTAACTTATAACTTAACACAGCTTATTGTAACTTATCATGTCGCATTGTAAATCATTGTATTGCATCGAAATCTTTCGGAACTTATCTTATCTTATCTTGTCGTGTTTTAACTTATCATCTCGTGTGGATTTAACAAAATGGACAAAATCATTTTCTTGAGTTTTCAAAAGAAAAAGAAAAAAACTTACTACACCAGTTTGCATCAAAATTTCTGTTCAAGTCGACTCCGATGCAGTTTGTGCTCCTGTTACGGGAACGATTCTTCCTCCACAGCCTGTCCTGATATTAAAGAATAGTAAATTATTAATATTGTAAATCCAGTTAAATTAATTTCTCTGAAATTCCAGGAAGGGATTTCTGCAACCTTTTTGACCCTGGAGCCAATAAGTCAGAAACTTTCTCCAGAAAAACATCAAAGAAAATACAGTCACAAAAAGACAAAATTACTTAAAAAATTACCAGAACAAATCATAAAATGACTACAATGAGGAGTGAAAACACAAAGAAATGAGAAGTGACAAGGATAAGCTAAAGGACAACAAATAAAAAATAAAATGTGCAACAGAAAAAGGTTTAAATTACAACAAGTACCAAAATACTGCCACAAAGAGACAACACAACAAATTGTCACAAAGTAACAACAGCCTAAATATTAAAACCAGAGACAGCAGAATAACCAATTAGACAAAAAAGATAAATAAAACTGCAACAATTGTCAACAAGGAATCAAAAACTACTCTAAATAAATAAATAATAAATAATAAAAGTAACTACAAAGACAACTACCTTAAAACACAATAAGACAGACACAGAAAAACACCACAAAAACTCATTGATAAGATAAAAAGCGGCTACTTAAATGTAAAAACAACAAACAACAAAGTTTAACAACTACTTAACACAAATGGATTTCAAAGAGAAGTAAAAGTACAACAAAAACGTCTACAAAAAAAAAAAAAAAAACACCAAGACATAAAAACCCCATTATACAACAGAATTATTGATGTAACAACATTCCCATTTTAGACAAACTGTACTTTCAGCTCRTTAATTTACAATTTCTTACTTTTGTCCAGGTGTATTCGTATCCGTCAGGGTTCAGGACAGGCAGGACGTAAACATCCATGTTGTCCAGAATGTCAGTTATGTCCTGAATTTGCTTGTAAAAAGACAACAACTGCAGAAGAAAAACCCTTGAATTTTGGTGTTGATGAGAGAAAACAAGACATTTTAGATGAAGCGCGCACTCACGTGATGTACGAACGACAAGCAGAAAGCAGGAGAGATCCACTCTCTGGCATGGATCCCGCAGTCGATCCACATGGCCTTTTTGTTCGGCCTGTTATTCAGAGACAGCTGGGGACAAAATGACAAAAGGAAGGAGCATCTTYATCTTATCACTGCAAGATTTTACAGGGTTTCAATGAAACGTTACCTTTAGGGCGTAGAGGGGTCTCTTCTCAAATGAGGAGCCAACAAGGATGGCTTTAACTGTGCTGGGGTTGTCATGTGCGGTCCTATTTACCCAACTGTAGATCTGTAACAGAGATCATGTGTTCATTTCCATTCAAACTAAATTTAGAGGAAAAGAAAATCACGATGGATTGTGTGTTCAACAACAGGGGCGTCACTCTCCTTAGCCTCCCTGGTAAGGTCTATTCAGGGGTACTAAAGAAAAGAGTCTGACTGATAGTGGGACCTCAGATTCAGGAGGACCTGGTCGTGGAACACTGCCAGCTCTTCAGGGTCATGGAAGTTTGCCCATCCAGTCTACATGTATTTTGTGAGACTCCAGCAGGGCTGTTGTCAAAGATCCTGTTCATAACATTTATGGAAAGAATTTCTCTGTGCAGGAGGAGGAGGTCCAGTTGAGTGCTTGGCCTCAGGATTCCATCTATGCCATTTGCAGATGATGTGGTTCTGTTGGCGTCATCGTGCCGTGATCTTCAGCCCTCACTGGAGCGGTTCACAGCTGAGGGTGAAGCAGCTCCAAAGCAGGGTCCTTAGTCGGAAAATGGTGGATTGCTTCTCTCCAGGTTGGCGGTGAGATTCTGCCTCAAGTGGAGGAGTTCAATGATCTTAGGGTTTTGTTTGCGAGTGAGGGAAGAATGGAGTGTGAGACTCTGTACTGGTCTGTTGTGGTGAAGAGGGAGCTGAGCTGTGAGGCAAAGCTCTTTGTTTACAGACGTTCCTGCTCTCATGAACTCTTGGTAGAGACTGAAATCTTGGATTCAGGAGGTCTAAATGAGTTTTCTCTGYAGGGTATCTGGACTCTTCCCTTAGAGGTAGGGTAAGAAGTTCWTTTATCTGGATATACCTGCTTCAGGCATGTCCAACTGGGAGGAGACCCTGAGGGAGACCCAGGACATGCTCAGCTGGTCTGGAAACACCTTGGAATCCTCTCAGAAGAGCTGGGGCTGGGGGAAAAGAGGTCTGGACCTCTCTGCTTAAGCTGCTGCCCTAGAGACCTGACTCCAGAACCAGCAGAAGAGAGTGTATGTATGCATGTATGTATGTATGATTGTGGCTTTAACAGTTCCTGAGTAGTTCTGTTAAGGCATCTTTAAACAAAACCTCTTTTTCTTACATCTTCCAGGGAGTGATATTTCTCGTAGAAAGTGGAGCCACTCCTTGGGTCAGTGGAGACGTTCTTCATCTGCAGTTCGATCAGCTCTCCGGCGTTGGCTAGCAAAATCCTTAAAATTTAAAAATAAATAAAACAAACAAACAGTGGTCCCTATGGGAGTTTCTGCTCTCAGACATGTAACCTACTCGTGTGTCATGCCATGTTGCTGCAGCAGGTTCTTGACCATCTCAGAGCTGTTTGCAGGAACATAAAGGTGGACTGGAGTCTCCTCTTTGATGTATTCAGGTGAAACAGGCTGCCATAAAGCTGCCTGAGGGAACATATTATGTGTTATGATTTATACAAGACAGATATGGACATGAAAATAGTAGCAAATGACAGAGGTTTACCTCATATTGAGTAGACAGGTTCCTCAAAACCTCCACTTGTTCTTGAGTTTCGGTGGTGATAGAGAAAACCTGGTCACTGAGAGAGAGACACGTGTTGAAAATATAAAACTACTCATACATGAGGGTGTCAAACAACTAATATTAGAAAAAACTTGATTCAGAAGGAAGCACAGGCCAAAATACAGTTTCGTGTGTTTATATAAGTGTGGCTGTTCTTTTCTGTTTTCTGTCTTCCTTAAACCAGTTTATAAAAAACACCATTACTTTTATATGTCAACATCTACAAAGATAATACCGTAATTCTGTGCAGTGTCCCGTCTTCATAAACAGATCCAAATTCATAAAAACCAACAGAATCAAGAGAGTCATCATGTTGTCAGGGTCCAGACCGAAATACGACAAATGTTTGAACAAACTGTGGGGGTAGAGACACATTATTGATTGGTCCTGACTGTGTTTATGCAACTTTTTGCCTTTTTAGCATAGGTGTAAAGTTTCAAAACACGGTGTAGTTGGGTTCTATCTCATCATAGATATGTATAATTGAACGTCACTTTGTAGTGTGTATTATACAAACATTTTAATCCATTCAGATCCTTCACGAGTGAATAAATACAATTAAAAAGTCGTGCAGTACATCTTCCTCGCCGGCAGGCGGCGCCAGATAAAACCAAAGGTCGAAAAAGGTTCGACAAGTTCCGGAGGTTTGCGGTGTGTTTTTGTTGAATTAAAGATGTCGGCCCACGACCAACTTGCCCTGTGTTTGTGTGAAATAACGAGGTAAGATGCATTTTACTGAGATTTATTCTTATTTTTTTTTTAAATAAGATTTTTTTTCCACCCGTCCCGTCTGGGTCACTGATCAAGAAAAGCAGACAAATACCGAGATTATTCGTATATTTTAACGATAATACCTGCTGAATGGAATAAAAACAAGTAAAGTTTGTTTAGATGTGGCTTGAGCTGAGTACCCTCATCAATTCTCTGTCTTATCAAAGGGGACGCCTGAATATTTCTGTCACATATTAATTTTGTAAAGAAGGTTGAAGTTTTAAATCGAAAATATCCTCACTTTTTAAATTCTAGGTCACAGAAACGTGTCCAAGCTGCAGTACTTTTCCTTTGTTGTTTATGAAAATCAAAACTAGTAAAAGTATGTTTTTGCCTGGAAGTATTATTATAAATTCTAAAAGGTTTTGATTTGCCGATTTAAAATTGAAATTGAAAAAGCACAGGTGTAGTTCCAAAAAGTTGTTTTAAAATTACTCTAATTACTTATCTTATTACTTATCTAATTACTAATCAGTGTGCTGGTGTGTCCCAGACTGTGGTGAAAAACAAGTATTTTCTTAGCCTGGTAAAACAAACAGCCTCTTGTCCTAAAGGGAAACTAGAATTGAGCAGAACTGCGTAGGAAGGCAAGGGCCAGGCTGCTGTTTTCTTGAAACCCTTGTCATTTTCAGACTAATGTAAACTCTTGTTTTTCTTTCAGGTTGCTGTGGAAGCTGCTGCTCCCACTGTTGTTTCTGTGTGCGCTGCTCATCGCGGTCCTGGTCCTGCTGGTGTTGGCGGTTCGTTTCTGGCTGCAGAGCAACAGGAACGCTCGGCGGGCGAGGGAAGGCCGTCCCACCGTGGCGTTCTTCCACCCTTACTGCAACGCTGGCGGCGGGGGAGAGAGGGTGCTCTGGTGTGCCATCAGGGCRTTGCAGAACAGGTGAGGGTGACGTTTGGAGATGAGGTGTTTGAGGATCTCCAGGTTTCCTCCTAACGTGATCGTCCCATCTGCAGATATGCGGACGTCAACTTTGTGGTGTACACAGGGGACCTGGGGGTGACGGGCCAGCAGATTCTGGACGGAGCCAGGCGTCGTTTTAACGTGACGCTCCCCCGGCCCGTTCAGTTCGTCTTCCTGCAGCACCGAGTGCTCGTGGAGGCCAGCCTGTTCCCTCACTTCACCCTGCTGGGTCAGAGCGTGGGATCCATTTTTCTGGGATGGGAGGCGCTGACCGAGTTTGTCCCGGACATTTACATCGACTCCATGGGTTACGCTTTCACGCTGCCCCTGTTCCGCTACCTGGGAGGCTGTAGCGTGGGCACCTACGTCCACTACCCCACCATCAGCACCGACATGCTGTCTGTGGTGAGGGAGAGGAACCCCAGGTAGGAAACCCTGCTCTAGGAAAAAACTCTTAGGTGTGTATTAATGATTACACTTAATGTCATCTTTAAGAATTATGTTGTTTAACTTTAGGAGTCTGTGAATGGAGAGAAACTAAATAAATGCAGAAAAGTTTGGTTTTGAACAGGGAAACAAATGTATAAATTTGATACCATGACCAAATAAGGGAGACTCTACACTGTGTTCCAAATTATTATGCAAAAAGTGTTAATGAGTGATGGGGTAGGAATTTTTTGGTTTGTCGGTTAAACTCATTGATGGTGATGTGTGTCAGGGCTCTTTATATCACTGAAAGCAATTGCAGACACCTGTGCTAATTAGTTTGGCAGAAGTGTCCAATTAAAGGCAAGACTACTTAAGAAGGCTGTCCCACATTTTGAGCTACATTTTCAGACAAAATGGGAAAGAAAAAGGATGTGTCGGCTGCTGAGAAGTAACAAATTGTGGAGTGTTTAGGTCAAGACATGACTACAATCAGCACTGCCAAGACACTTCATCGTGCTCATCGCGCAATCAAGAAGTATGTAGCTGATTCACAGCACACATGTGTGCGTGCTGATAAGGGAAAATTAAGGACTCTGTCCAACAGGTCATTATTTCAGGTTAAAAGAGCTGCTGCAAAAATGCCTTGTCATAGCAGTGGACAAGTTTTTGAAGCTGCTGGTGCCTCCAACGTCCCCCGAACAACAAGATGCAGGGTCCTTCAGAGGTTTGCAGCTGTGCGTGAGTCATCCTGTCGACCTCCTCTATCCACTGCACACAAGCAGAAACGGCTCCAGTGGGCCAAACAGTACATGAAGTCTGACCTCAAAACTGTTTTGTTCACCGATGAGTGCCGTGCAACGCTTGATGGTCCAGGTGGACGGAGTGGAGGATGGCTGGTTGATGGACACCTCATGCGAACAAGGCTACAGCGCCAACAAGGAGGAGGTGGAGTAATGTTTTGGGCTGGAATCATGGGGAGAGAGATTGTTGGACCCTTTAGGATCCCTGAAGGGGTAAAGATGACCTCCATAATGTATGTGGAGTTTCTCAAACAGCACTTCCTGCCATGGTTCAAGAAGAAGAACCGTGCATTCCTCAGCAAGATCATTTTCATGCAGGATAATGCACGGTCTCATGCTGCAAAGAACACATCTGCATCTCTGGCTGCTATGGGCGTAAATGGGGACAAACTAATGGTGTGGCCCCCATGCTCCCCTGACCTCAACCCCATTGAGAACCTCTGRAGCATCATCAAAAGGAGTGTCTATGATGGCGGGGGGCAGTTCACATCTAAGCAACAGCTCTGGGAGGGTATTCTGTCCTCATGCAAAACAATTGAAGCAGATRCCATCCAAAACCTGACAAATTCACTGGACGAGAGAGTTTAGAAGCTCCTTTAGAACAAGGGGTCCTAGWMTGTGCAAATGTAACATCACCTAGAATTAAGTTTTGACTTAAACTGTTTGATTTCAGTTTGTAATAACCTGCTAATGCTTATAATTTCACAAATGACCATTTTTTTGTTCTTTTTAAAAATGAAAAGGTTGAAAACTCTGCTGTGCATAATAATTTGGAACATGCATTTTGAGTGTTTTATTTAAAAAATATCTATACTCTTATTGGCACTTTGTTCAAAATCCTTTCAATTGTACTCTAATAGTTGATGACTGGAAAACTACGACGACTGCAAATCATATAGGTAATTTTGGAAAATCTGAGAAATAATAATTTGGAACACAGTGTAGAAGACTTTAGTGGAACAGTAGGATTTTTAATAAATGTGGCGGTAAAGGGTGATGAAATAAAGTTATCATTTTATCCTGATGCATCTCAGTAATCCAGGTAAAAAAATCAAAAAGAAAAAAATTGTACAGGTCCTCTGGACGGGTTCTTCTTCAATGAAACGTTTTGCTCTCCTCCAAGAGACTTCTTCAGTCTGAGAGTTTCAGGCAAAATTCAGGCTTTTAAGCCCTGCCTCCATGTGACTGATACATCACATGGCTATCGTTGACACCTAATTAACACTTATTGTTAACAGGGGGTGGAGTGATACTGGCAATAGCAGCACTGTAGGAGGGGGACAACTGAAAACGGAGGCCTCCACCTCTGTTTAATGATGGACAGTCTTTCTTCACAAAAATGGCTTCTTTTACTCCTCTCTCAAACCAACGTTCCTCTCTATCAAGAATGAGAACATCCTCATCTCTGAAAGAGTGACCGCTGGCCTGTAAATGAGTGAAAACTGCAGAGTTCTGGCCATTAGATGTAGCTCGTCTGTGTTGGGACATTCTTTTGAACAGTGGTTGCTTTGTTTCCCCGATGTATAACTGGTCCCAGTCCTCCTGGCACTTAACAGCATATACAACATTGCTCTGTTTGTGCCGGGGCACCGGATCTTTGGGGTGAACCAGCCTTTGCCGTAATGTGTTTTGGGGTTTGAAAGCTACTGGGACATCATGTTTAGAAAATAAACGTCTCAGTTTCTCCGAAACACCCGCAACATACGGAATAACCACTGGTTTGGGTCTGGGTTTGGGGTCTTCATTTTCACCTGAAGGTTGCATGGAATCCTGTCTGTGTTTCCTGTCTGCTTTCAGGAAAGCCCAGTCAGGATAACCACACTGCTCCAGGGCCTGTCGTGTGTGTRATTTCTCTTTCTGCCTGGCTCATGGGTTTGTAGGGACACTGTCTGCTCTGTGGTACAGAGTCCTGATCACTCCTAACTTGTGTTCCAGTGGGTGGTGGGAGTCAAAACGCAAATATTGGTCTGTGTGGGTGGGCTTACGATACACGCCAGTTTCCAACCGTCCTCCATCCGAAATCATTCATCCATCCGTTATCATTTTAGGTTCAACAACCAGGACTTGGTCACCAACAGTTTGTTCCTGAGCGCCTTCAAGCTGGTCTACTACTGCCTGTTCGCCCTGCTCTACGGCTTGGCCGGCTCCTGCAGCGACGTCGTCATGGTCAACTCCTCCTGGACCCTCGATCACATTCTTTCCCTGTGGCGCTCTCCCAACCGCACCAGTGTGGTCTACCCGCCCTGTGACATCAGCGCCTTCTCTGACGTCCCGCTGGAAGAGGATGGGGACAGGAAGTGCCACTCCATCATTTCCATCGGGCAGTTCAGGCCAGAGAAGGACCACCGGCTGCAGATCCGAGCCTTCAAGAAGGCATTGGACAGGAGGGGGGAGGGACTGAAGCTCGTTCTTATTGGTGGATGCCGGAACCGGGAAGACGAGGACAGGGTGCTCATGCTGAGGGGTCTCTGTCAGGAGCTGGGCGTGGCCGACAGGGTGGAGTTTAAACTTAACGTCTCCTTTGAGGAGCTGAAGCGAGAGATGAGCAAAGCCACTATCGGACTGCACACCATGTGGAACGAACACTTTGGAATAGGTAAAAAATAAATCCAACTAAAATCCAGTTTGCATTTAAAATTGAAAATGTTAAAGTGAATCTTCGTCTCCTCTCTCAGGTATTGTTGAGTGCATGGCAGCAGGGAAGGTAGTCCTCGCACACAAGTCTGGGGGTCCGAAGCTGGACATTGTCGTACCTTTTGAGGGGAGTCAAACGGGCTTCCTGGCAGATGACGAAGACGGTTACGCAGAGGCCATCAATCAGATCCTGGTGCTGTCGCCCGCCGCCCGCCTTCAGATCAGACGCAGCGCCCGCCAGTCTGTGGCGCGCTTCTCCGATCAGGAGTTTGAAGCCTGCTTCTTGGCTGCCGTGGAGCCTCTGATGGGAACACTGGAACGATGAGTTTTATTTTTGCACACTGATCACAAACAGTGAACTCACTGAACTAAGTATCTGTAATTTGTCACAAATAATGTTCTGTGTTTGGAGATTGTACTTTTGTAGAAACATTTCTTTAACAGTTGCTTCATTCAGGGGAGTATCCATTGTGAAAACTGGAGAGAAAAAAGGGACCAGAGATGCTGAACATATTTATTGTTTACAGAGTTTAAAATTCCTGCGCCCACAGTGTGAAGTATTTTTGAGTTTGGTTGTAAAACTGATCAGTGCTTGAAAATAAAAGTGGGTTAAAAGTTGTTGCTGTAAACTCCACTTATGTTTAAACACATTTTAAATTTAGAGAAAACCTGTTGTTTAAGGACTCAAACTGTCAGATTAAAACCATGGAAGAGTTATTCTAATTACTGTTCAGTGTATAAAAAACACTTCTTAGTCCTAAAATATGTCCTGTTTAAAACACACTGACAGTCTGATGGTCTATACCAGTGGTTCCCAAACTTTTCATCTTCTGACCCACGAAATCTTCATGGCAAAAACTTGTACAGTAACCCCAAATATTACTGGTCTGAGTACACAAACTTTGTTAATAGCCATGTTAACCCTGAAAACAAAGGCTACACAAATGTAATATTTATACTTATTTTGTGTTTTTGTAATAATTATAGGGAAAATATTACATCACCAATTATTTTATTACTCTTTAAATTGATTTCTGAAGTGCAGTGGTTCCCAAACTTTTCAGCTTTTGACCCACAAAATAACAGTAGCAGAGACCTGTGCCCCCAACTATTTTTGGATGATAAACCCAATGGTTTATCATCAGGTCAACTAAACATGGGCATAGTAATAAAAAATTATATATATATCTCTATATATCTGTATGAAATATATAATCAATAATAACTGATCAATAATAATCAGTAAAGACCAAAGTCTTCTGATGCTCACGGTCCAAAAATTATTTCAATATCCCTTATATTTTTTGCACAGCAGCTGTTTGAAAGGACATCATTTCTGTTTTCAGACAGGAGCTGCAGATTTTGGTCTCCCATTAAGTGCAGCTGAGCTGCTGCTGGGAATCCAGCCTCCTGATCGGCTGAGGCTGTAGAACAGTGGTTCCCAAACTTTTTATCTTCTGATCCACAAAATATCCATGGCAAAATCTTGTGACCCCAAATATTACTGGTCTGAGTACACAAACTTTAATAACCCTAAAAGCACAGGCTTTTTGACAATTTAAACAGCTTATACACAAATATAAATACTTATTTATACTTTTTTGTGTTTTTGTAATAATTATAGAGAAAATATTACATCATYAATTATTTTATTACCCTTTAAATTGATTTCTGGAGATTATCCAAGGTGCTTCATGACCCATAATTGGGTCCCAAGCCCAACTTTGGGAACCAAAGTGCAGTGGTTCCCAAACTTTTCAGCTTTTGACCCACAAAAGAACAATAACAGAGACCTGTGCCCCCAGCTATTTTTGGATGATAAACATTTGTATCAGGTCAACTAAACATGGGCATAGTAACAATATATTTTTACTACATTTATCCATTTTAAATACACTAACCTCACTCCTTTGTAACAACTAAACCATAAATGTAATTAATTCCAAAAATCATTTCAGGACCCCACCTTGATGTTTCGGGACCCCACTTTGAGTCCCGACCCCAACTTTTGGAAACACTGCTGTAAAGAGTTAAAGTCAATGTAGGTTAAAGGTCACACATGACTTTACATAGGTTTCATTTATTACCCTGAAAACACAGTAAACACACAAAGACGTCCATAAATCTCTTTTGGTAGCTGACAGCTAACTTCATAATATGAATGCTTCTCACAAGTTTAAGCTAATTGCTAAAGATAACTTTGAAATAAAAAAAAAAGACTCACATTCAGCCATTTAAAACCATTTGCAGCTCAGTCTACACTCCAACTCTAGGTTAGCCAGTGTCTTACCTGTGGCAGATACATTTCATAGGTTTATACAAACATATTTAATTCAGCCAGTTTTCAACCTAATTAGCTAAAATTTGGTCCACTAGTAGCTAAAGGTCAGCTCTATCAGAAATAGTAGCCGAAATAATAAATACAAGATGGCCGCCATAGCCAAGTTCAAATTACTCTAATCCAGCCAGTTTCTCATATATTGAGCTAATATTTTATACACAAGTAGCTGACAGTAAGCTCTATCACAAATAGTAGCCAAAATTAAAATCCATGATGGCCGCCATAGCTATTTTCAAATGGCTTTCACTCAGCCTCTGTTTGATATATTGAGCTGAAACTTGGTTTACTGGTAGCTGGCAGTAACCTCTGTGACATACTGGAGCGGAAACTTCAAAAACAAGATAGCAGCCGAAGGAACTTCGGCCACTTTTTCTCAATGCAAATGAAAGGACATATTCTCAACATGAATGCACCCACACAAGTTATACGTCAAAACGACCGGCTCAGCCAGGGGAACTGTGTTCTTACTCAACTGTACATTCATTGTTACCATGGGGACGCAGTAGGCTGACAAAGACACCCAACAAATGCCAATGGAAATGAATGGAGTAGGCCTCAAAAGCCTTCAAAACATGAACACTTTTTGAAATAGCTCATGAACCTCATGAACCAGAACCAGAGCTCATGATTTTAACTTTATAAAACTCTAACACAGTCATCATTGGACAGTCCTCTGTCACTGTCCAACACATTTGTCCAACTCAGATACAAGATGGCTGTCCAAGCAACCCTGGATTACAATGTAAGTGCTGGACATCAGCACATTTTACATATGCTGAATGAATATAAAGTGTGAAACAAATTGTGAAAGATCTTTAGAACAACTGATCCACTTTATTAGAGTATTCAAGTCTTACAAATGAAAAAAAAAATAGCTTAGAAAAATGTCTGTTAGCAAAATATTTCATGAACCAAAGCACAAATTCTGCCAGAAAACACACAAAATGACTTATAAATCAGTCATTTCTTGACCTTTAAAGATAAATTTTGCTAAAGCAGTTGCTTCAACCGAAAACACAGACTTAATACATATTTAGGATGGCCACTAAAACAAGTTTTATCCAGCAACCCCTTATAGCAACATAGGACGAGTTTTGCAGGGCTGGCAATCCTCTCATAGTTTCTCCAGGAACTATTCTAGTTAAGTTTATTATGTTTGTTTTATTAGTTCATTGTTCTCCGTGCATTTTTAAAAATAAAAATCAAATTAACAATTTAATGATATGTTTTGTGGACCCCCATGATGCCTCTCATGGACCCCTGGGGCTCCTGGGACCCCAGTTTGAGAACCTCTGCTTTAAGTGTTCCATTTGAAAAAAAATCTATGTCCAGTTCAAC
>NW_013952859.1:72602-76370 GCF_001266775.1 Austrofundulus limnaeus | reverse complement strand
CCCCCCCCCCCCCCAATTTCTTCTCAGTGACACCAACATTTCCTGCAACATGAGGTGCCTAGATGTAAACAAACATACCTGAACTTCTGATAGTCCTGAATCCTGTGGTTCTTGGTTTTAGGCGACAGTGGGGCGGTCTTTCGTAGATGAGACAACTTTAACTGTCCCCGGATGGTGACAGCCCAGCACAGTTTTTGGCACCAACATCATCTATCAGCTGAAAGTGGACAGCTCTGAGAAAATTCCTATGTTTCACTAACATAAAACTCAAAAATCTACACACAGACATGTAACACTGGACAGTCAGATTAGTGACCAGAGCAAAAACTGAAGCTTTTAACCCATAAAACTCCACCGCAGTGAAACATGGTGCTGATAGCTGTAACCTGCACAGCTTTACTGAGTGTACATGAGCCATGTGTTTAATAAGGTGAATTTAATGCTGGTCGACACAGAACCTTTTCACACTACAGTGACCACAGCAGGTCTGACCAGCTCTACAATTAGAACAAGCTTTAAACTAAAAATGAAAGCCACTGTGTGCAGCACTYTGTTAATACACTGACCTCAGTCACACCTGGTACTACCTCCATCATTTAGTCAGGATTTTATAAATCAGACATTTAAACCGTCTTTTCCGTTTTGCATCTTTGAAACCAAGAATGCACTAATAAAACATTCTACTTTCAATAAATGCCCAGATTATTACTCTGAATTACAGCTGACACTAACTTATATTTTGATAAAAAGCCTTGTAGATTCTGCCAGTTTTTCAAATTGAAATGTGTCAAAAAGGCTGTAGGCCCCGCCCCTTTTTGATTGGCACCTCTTTTGACCAAGCGGCTTGCTCTATGATCTCTATACAGACAACATCTGTGGAGTATACTAACTGCATGCTCATTATACTGAGTTATTTTGCTGAGATTAAGAATTCAGATTTTTACTTTTACAAACAGACAAATCTTTGGCATTTCCTCAAATGAGTTCTAAAACAAAACAAAATAAATAAATAAAAAATAAACTAATTTGGGAGATGCTTTTCTCCAGGTGTATTAGGTATTTTTGTGAGGCCTGCTGAAGGACAAAGGACAGCTAGAGGATGACTTATTTTTCATGTCCACACTGTGGTTCAGAATCCAGCCACTAGAGGGAGCAATGATCACAGCGATCCATTACTTTTCAAATAAAAATCGATGAAAAACAAAAAAAGGACAGACAAGCTGAAGTCTAGTTGGAACATTTATATTGTTTTTCAGTTTATATGCAAGAGGAAACATTTACTCACCCTTCTGTCTACACCTCACTTTGCCCCCCGCCCCCACCCCCAACATCAATAATATATATGTGGCAAACATCCTGTCAAGATCTATTAATTAAGCCTCCGTAGCTGAGAAAGACAAACGAACAGCGGGTTTAATAAGCCTTTTGTGGACCAGCACATGCTCATGACAAGCGTTGATATGATGTGAATTAATGTCGTCCAGGTGTATGAAAATCTGTCAAGTAAGGGTTGCTTGAAGGCAGCACTAGCACCTTAAAAACAAAAAGCGTGGCTGCAAGAAACAAACCCTTGGTGCTCGACTTTTATAGACCCAAAGTTCAGTCCTTTTCATACTGAAGCAGCAAATGGCACCATGAAGAAACGAGACGGAGCGGAAAGCACTTTCAGTCTAATGCAAGTTGGACGATGTAAATAAATTTCAAATCTTAACGCTTTGTACATCAAACAACTTCCATCGCTTTGTCCTGTAAAATGAGATTTCAGTTCTCTCCTCCTTGGATGAGGTGTTCGGAAAGAGGCGGTAGAGAACCGAAGGAAACGGAGCTGCAGCTGTACAGATGCAAACAGAAGGATAAGGTCCAAAAATCAAGCCAACACACGGGGGACTTGCACACGACTGTAGGCCTCCCTTCTGTTTAACACAAGTCTTTTTCCATGGGCACTTTTCCTGACTCCTTTACAGCCTGTGGAAGATTTCTCCTCTCTGCTTTGACCTCTGGGCAAGACTTTGGGAATAAGGCTTCCTTCTGATTTGCATTTTTCCAAGAAGTGAAACAGTTCCTACAACAAAACGGGGCACTGCTGAATAATCTTTGTCATGTTTTGAAAAACGCCTCACATACATTCCAGCACACCCTAACGCTCTGATTGACTAGACTCTGTTGACCAGCTAAGACATTTCTTTTATAAAAAAAAAACACATTTCTTTTAAATTATTTTATATAAAAGCAAACTTTTCATCGTAACACAAAGACCTTCTGTTTTTTTCCTTCTAACTTTAACTACTTCACTGCTGTTCCTACATGCACGCACTCAATGCATGCATGCAGATTCAGTCTTTTTCTCGCACACGTTCACACACACACACACACCAACAGCTTTGTGGTTTACAGTCTGAAGTCCTGTGTAATCCATGCATCAAAGCAAAAAATAAAATAAAAGTAAAAACTCAGAAGAGGGTTTGGTCTTCAGGACGTGGCACGACTTCATGGCAAAGAACCAAGTTTGGCTCAGACTACGTTCGCATGATTCCTTCCAGGGTCGATTTAAATCTCAAACGGTGGGAGTTTCCATAAAGGGACTATCCAAAACCTGCTAACCTTTTATCTGCTACAGTCCCAACCATTCCAGGATTGTAAACCTCACAAATCTAAGATGTCTTACATGATTTAAAAATAAAATAATATTAATAATAATAATAATAATGCAGGGTTTAACCGTGGTCTAGTTTAGCTTTTCGTATTTACACCGAGCACAAGCAGTACAGGAAGTCAAACCTCTTCAGCTAATGCATATTAACGTCTGTGTCCTGAACTCGGAGTTCAACAATCGCCCGTAAGTTTCGTGCCTTCCCCACGCTTGGGCGGTGCAGGCGGGGGTCCTTTCCGTATCGTTGCATAGCCTGAGATGTTTCCGGACATGTAGCCGCCGCTCCCCCCGTTGCTGTGCTTGCCCTGGTCCAGGAGCAGCTCGGGGGGCGGCGGGGGCAGCGCCATGTCGTCCATGGTCCCCGCAGGCTCAAACTTGCACGAGAAGCCTGCGGAGGTGACCGAACCCTGGCGGCCAAATGACTTCCTCTTCAGTGTCTGGCTGAGGTCCGCCAAGAAGTTTGGCTGGCCCGAGACGCCCTTTGGAGACGAGGGCGAGGCCGGAGGAAGTGGTTCCGGGGTGACGTTGCTGCGTCGGCCGAGTGTGGGCGGAGGGGTCTTTTTAAGAGAGTTCTTCGCCCACATCGAGTTGCTGGCGAGGGAGGCGGGCGGCGGAGGTGGAGCTTGAGGTTGGGGGTTCACCACAGCTACCCTGGGAGCTCCTCCGCCGTGGGACTCGTTGCCTGGCGGCGGAGGGGGGAAGAGCTCGGAGGCAGGAGGAGGAGGGGGGAAGTAGCCGCAGTCAGAGGGCGGAGAGGGGAAGTCGCCCCCGAACTGCTTCGTCTGGCTCACTTTGGACTGCAGGGCTAAAGGAAGGTTTGCCAGGTTGAGTTTGCCCGGTTTAGGGGGAGCAGGGGGTCCATTTGACGAGTCCTTCAAAGGAGACCCGTTGGAGGAGTAGGTGGGACTCGAGGAGGAAGGGGCGCAGTTGTTCTGGGGAGCAAATTTGCTGAGCAAGTTCCTCCTAGATTCCTCGTAGAAAGAGGAGGAGCCAGACTTGATGCTGGAGTTCCTCTGCGGGGTGGGAGGAGGCTTTTTGACGCCTGAACTGGAGGAGCCAGAAGGCGATCTCCTCAAGGGGGAGCCCAGATTTCCAGGAGGAAGTGGAGGGGGCGGGGG
>NW_013952859.1:66296-72527 GCF_001266775.1 Austrofundulus limnaeus | reverse complement strand
GGCGGGGGGGTTGGGCCTGAGACAGGTGCTGGGGGAGGCAGAGGCGGAGGAGGCGGTGCAGGGAAGCAGTTGCTGCTTTCTGCTGGAGGAGGAGGAAAGTCTGAAGACTGAAGCTGCTGGCTCCCCACAGGCTGCCACTTTGGTTTGGACTTCACAGCAGGAGGGGAGAGGGGGGCTTTGGGGGTCTCCATGTGATTGGCTGCTTGAGGTGAAGCTCCTGGAAACTGACTGGCAAGCTGCTTCACTAAAGACACTGCAGGAGCTGCTCCTGTGGGGAAGCTCGAGGGCTTGGTCAGGCTGTTCAGCTTGGGCAGCGTGGGAGGAGGCTGGCTGAGCTGCTTCTTCACAGGTCCCAGTGCAGGAGGAGGAGGAGGAGGAGGCGGCGGGGGCGGGGGAGCCAGGCTCATGGCGGTGGGAGGAGCAGGAGGGAACGGAGAAACCGGGGACATGGGCTTGGGAGCAGGCTGCGGGACGAACCCGGGGATGTAGGTTTTGGGCGGCGCTGGTGGGGGTCCAGGAGGAGGCGGGAACTGGGCCAGTGCTGGGAACTGCTGTGGCGGAGGAGGCGGAGGAGGGGGAGGGGGAAGCGGGGGCGGAGGAGGCGGTGGCGGAGCAGGAGCAGGCGGTGGGGAGTCCTCGAAGTCTCCGTTTGGAGACAAGAGTTCCCTTGGCGGGCTCGGAAACCGCTCCTTCAGAGCCCGCTGGTGCCTGGTGGCGTAGACCGCTTCAGTCATCGGAGCCGAGGACGCCGGAGGCGGCGACGGAGGAGGAGGAAACGCAGCGCCGTTTGTCTGGGGAGCGGGTGGAGAAGCAGGGATGAAGGAAGGTGGAGCTACCGGGCTGAGGGGGCCCAACCTCAGCACGGCCATGGCGGACCCTGGAGTCGGCATGGATGGTGGCGGCGGAGGCGGAGGAGGAGGCGGGACGTTAGTCCTTGCGGCGATGTGATTGACGTTGGGCTTGATGAGCTCGGCTGTCGGTGGAGGCGGAGTCCGGGGGAGGACCTGGTGAGGTGCGGCGAAGAGGTGACCAGGTAGTTTATGATTCACGGAGGACTTCTGGTTCTGCAGCCTGGTGATGGTGCTGTACTTGTACATGGTGGGGGGCTGGGTGTGGTGGGACACTGTGTGAGCTGGGGGGGGAGGCGGAGGAGGTGGTGGCGGCGGCGGAGGAGGAGGAGCAGGAGTCAGCTCCGGCGGCGGCTCCTGCTGCAGGGGCATGAAGTAGCCGTTGTTGCTCTGCGGCGGTGGAGACAGAGGAGGCTGACAGGGACTCTGCGGTGACTCAGGTGGAGGAGGAAACAGCGGCTGAGGCATCTGCTGAGGAGACGGAGGCTGGGGTGGAGTCGGTGTCTGAGGCTGCTGCGGGGGCGGCGTGAGGATGGGGTGGTCCACTGAATGCTGGCTGTGTTGGCGGTGGCTGTGAGAGGAATGGGTCGACCCGCGGGACACCTCCACCCTCGTCTGCTGGGAAGAAACCATCTCAGTTACATGAACCACAGGGCTGTAGTGTCACACCTGTAACTGGGGTCAGGAAGCCATACCTTTGAGTTTTCCTCCATCTGGGTTCCCCGCTTCCAGGCTTCAGAGAAAATGGAGCTCACCACACTCTGAGAGCGGCCGTGAGAAGAGCCAGCGTCCACCCCGCTGTCTGAGTGACCCGAATGATTGGACTGAGACTCTGAGGAGACACAAACACATTTCATTTTGCTTACAGCCTCAGTACACCACTCTACACACAAGTTCAGGCCAAAACAAGACAAACTTCAACGATGAACCTAAATAGTTCTGATTTTTTTAGGTGTGGTTCTGTGGAGAGGTTACAAACAACTGATATCTTACCTGTAGATAGCTCTTTGAACATTCTCAGCTAGAAGAAATGGTTGAATTCAGACTGGAATGACGAGCTAACTGCTAATTTGCGTGGGATCGAGACCAAAGTGGATTTCTGCTGTCTTAAAAACAATTTCAGTCTCAAACATTTGATACTGAATAAGAAAAACAGTTTTATCAACCTTTACATGGTTGTTTTCACAGAACTCTATGGTTATTTAGAACTGCAGAAACTTCCAGTGCAACTTGAGGCACAACATCCTGTGTGATCCTCAACATCCAACACGTATGAGATCCAACATTTTTAAAGTGTCTGAATCATCAGGCTGCTGAACAAACACCCCCACCTCATCAGCTAAGATGTTGAACTCAAACAGTGTTGAGCACAGCTGAGCAAAAGGTCATCTTTGCTAACTGCTAGCTAAAGCATTAGCTTTGCAAACACCAGTAAACAGTAGGGGTGCAACGATACAGAAAATCCACAATTTGGTTCAGTTCAATACTTTAGTCTCATGGTTCGATATTTTTTTGATACAAAAAATTTGTTGAAATTAAGTATAAACATTTGTTTAACCTCAAAAGTAGTTTTTAAATTAAATGTTGCTGAAACAGCAAGTTTCTCAGTGGATCTGCACTCAACAATGCAGCCTAGGTGGAGTAGTCGATCACAGATCCACTGATCCTTCAACACAGAGCATCTTCAAAAAACAAGTTGATAAAGTAAATTTTAAAAATCTGTATTGTTCGATACAAGTGTGTATTGAACCTAAAGCACTGTTCGATACTAGTACATGTATTGTTGCACCCCTAGTAAAACAGGTAAGAAAATTAGCTGAAGACTAGCCATTAGCTTGTTTATCCAGTCAGAATTAAACTTTATCATCCTCGTGATGCTCGCTAAATTAACTTTCTTTTTCAGACACAAACAACCACAACTATTCAAATAAACCATCAGTGCTTCGACAGTAAAACTAACCAGGTATGCTGGTAGAGCTGGAGCCCGACCGGATGCTGGAAGTAGAAATCGAGGACCAGTCGTAGGCAGCCTCTGTCCTCTTCATGGCCTCCTGGTAGTTTACGTATAACTGCTTACCATACTGCACAGAAACACAGTCAGCATGAGAGACACCAAGACATAATTCAATGCATTTGCCTGATAATTTGTCTCGAGAAACATCTTTGACTGATGCCCACCTTGGCAATGCGAATTCCATTCACCCACTGATGCAGGGTCCTGACATCATCGCAGCACATGTATTTAATGTACTGAGACTTCTTCTGGATTTGTGGATGCTGTCAAAAAAAAAGTTACTGAAATGTGACCAAACATGAATTTTCAATCAAAAGATGTGCAATGCACATCTAGGGTCTTACATTCTTTTAATAGAGACGTGACTGATATCTTAGTTATTACTTGCTTTTGCATTGACAGATAGAAAAAAACAGCTGCACGTCTCATGTTTGTAAAGAGCTTTAGGCTGTGTGTTTCCTGAGTGAAGCTCTCCTCTCAGGGGTTGAAGACACTCACCTTCAGTGCCAGGCAGTAGTCAGTAGGAGCCTTGTACTTGCTGCGGTAATCCTGACCATAATACACGTTAACGTGGTCCAGCTGCAAAAAGCACATGAGATCTCTGGACGCCTGCAGAGAAAGGACATGCAGGAAATGTTACATAATAAAGACACACATGTTGACTGACTTTGTGCATCACTTTAAAAAGATCCTGAAATAAATGAATTTCATTAGCAGTGCAGATATCAGCTGCACTGACAATAGGGTGACCAGATCCCAAGAAACCAAATGCGGGACAAAAATGGTGCTTACGAGGGACAATGTGGGACACATCACCAGTATTATGATGTCATCATAAATTTTAATTTATTGCAGGTTTCACTTTACATTAATTGATCTGTTAGTGCAAAACAATGAAATAATTCAAGTTTATCAAAAAAGGTAATTAAACATTTAACGTCATAGTTTTAAGTGACTGTTTTAAGTTGCAAGAAACCTTTCATGAAAGAAGCAGCTTCTGCTCTGCCTAAGCTGTGACAAGTTGTCTGATAAACACTCAAATGTGGAAAGATTCAGAACCTGCATTATTAAAGAAAACAACTGATAGAAGCTCTGGTTAAAAGGAGAAAAACAGTCAGACACTTTAGTCCACAAACACGCAACACACATTTACAGCTAAATTATTATGACTTTAAAAATGTACTCATTCTTTTCGCTGAATCATGTCAGCTGTGCGAGTTTTTTTTTAGGTTTAGCAAAGCAGGAATGAAACTATCTGAGCGGTGAGAGCGTGAAATGAAGCTCATGCGGTTCACAGAAATAATATATTTTTTACTTTAGTACAAGTTCAAGCCTCGTTCCTGGTGATAAGTCTACATTGACCACCACAGCAGCAGCAGACTAAGCAGCCAGCGCGTGTTGTTGAGCTCCGCGGAGTCCGCGGGCTGTATCCGAGCAAGAACACTCCTCCTCCGTTACACCCACGCGCCTCACAAGTATTTGTTTTTCACTTCTCATAATTTGACCCCGTCAAATGCGGGACATTATTTCAATTTGCGGGACGGCGGGACAAGAGTGAAAAATGCGTGACAGTCCCGCACAAATCAGGACATCTGGTCACCCTAACTGACAAGAACTGGGCACACTAATGTTTCAGCTTCCAGCTCATTAAATACCAAAAGACACGCATTGTTTGCTGCTCTTCAAAGTCTTCAAGACCAAAACAGGAAATGCCACAGGACTGACTGCGCAGATCTGGTTCTCATAACCCCGGCGCACATTTCTGTTCTGTCTCATCTGGTGTGAGTGGTGTGGAAGTGGGCTGACAGTGCACTGTCTCTAAGTCTCAGCTGACCTTAGCTTTGCCTTTTGGGACGTAATAGATCCCCGAAGCCCTGAGGAGGAAGTAACGCTTCTTCCACGACTTCTTCCCATCCTCTTTGAGCCAAAGGACACCCTCGATCTCCGGCACGGACACTGATCCGCCACAGAAACATTCCTGAAGGACACAAAAACAAAATAAATCAACATGACGCTCCAAGTCCTTAGAAATATTAGAAAAATAGTTTTTTTTCCAGACTTACTTCTAGTAAAGCTTCTTTGTTCCTGTCAATCATTTCTGACGTCTCCTTCCGCCCCAACAAATAGTTCTGAAAGTGATTGGATAAAATAATAAAAAGTGAATAGACGGTAAGTGGGGGTGAAGCTGACAGAGTAACTCGTCTAACATTAAATAAATTATTCATTTTTACTCGCTTTAGAGCTCTGACCTACTTCCATCTCAAACACACTCTCCGTTTGCTGCTGTGTAGGCATGCAGCTCAACTCTGTGTGTCTGTGTGGTGTGTGTGTGTTTGTGTCTCATACTACACAAACTGAAGGCAGACAATAACGAACAGTCACCTGGGGGTTCTTGAAAAGAGCGTATTTCTCAATGCGCTCGATGAACATCAGCTTGTTGTGGCTGTCCCGTGTCCAGTTTAACAAGTTCTCCACCAGATTCTCGTGATCCTCAAAGATGCGCTCTGGGAGGGAGGGAAACAAAGAGGAAGAATGAACAGACCCCGTCAACAGACTACAAACCAATTGTAAAACTCTGCCGCTCTTACCCATCTGCAGCTCACTGATAGTTTCCACAAGGGACCAGTCCGGGCTGTAGCCACAGTGAGACTTGTCCAGCAGACTGTCCAGAACCTGTCTGACCGACTGCCGCTCATCCACCATCATGGTCTTTGAGCTCTCGTCCGACATGTGGACTCTGATCACCAGCTGGAGAACAGCAGACGAGGGGTTAAAACCAGATAAATATCTTATGCTCATCATTGCTCATTTTCCATTTAAAATGAAAAATCATAATCTTTTTGTCAGTTTAAAAACAGCTGCTTTGCAAAGTTGCTATAAAACAAATGATGATCTCTGACCTAGTTTCAAACAACTTGTAAAAACAGCCTAAGAGCTTTTTTCCCCCATAAGTTAGAGGTGCCCAAAGTGGGGTCCGTGGGCCAAATTTGGCCCACCAAGCCATTTGATTTGGCCCACCAGCAGTTATCCTGGTTACTAAATTGTAATCTCCTGTCTTATGTAGAAACACTATATTTGCACTTTGCCTTTTCAAACATTGGTCCAACTACAGGTACAAGGAGCTGTAGTCAGCTGGTCTTAACTAATGGTGCTCAATTTATCTTTGAATTATGTTAAGATTAAACTTAAAATTCAAGTAACTTCAAGAGACATTTATATTAGATTTTAAGTCCATATCTACAGGTGCTGGTCATAAAATTAGAATATCATGAAAAAGTAGATTTATTTCAGTAATTCCATTTAAAAAGTGAAACTTGTATATTATATTCATACATTACATACAAACTTCCATCCATCCATCCATCCATC
>NW_013952859.1:63169-65139 GCF_001266775.1 Austrofundulus limnaeus | reverse complement strand
GATGGATGGATGGATATATGAGTTTGTATGTAATGTATGAATATAATATACAAGTTTCACTTTTTAAATGGAATTACTGAAATAAATCTACTTTTTCATGATATTCTAATTTTATGACCAGCACCTGTAGATTTACACACCTTTTAAGACCACATATACTCAAATTTTAAATTATGAAAAGTCCCATGAGCTTTTGCTGCCCGAGCATACGTTGAATTTTCTCCATGTCCATGGGCTGAAAAAACAAACAAACCAGAAAATTTGGGCAACCGCACTGGCTGCTAGCTTAGTCATAAAAAATACAACTTGAAGTATTTGCATTTCGTGTATTATTGCATTTGGCCAACCACCCTCAGATTGATTTTAATCTTGGCCCTCTCAGGGAAAATGTTTGGGCACCCCTGCCATAAGTGCTCTCTGCTTCTTGTTTTCACTATCTGTGTTCAGTGTTTCCTGGTTCATCTCACAGCGGATGTACAACAGTGTTATTTTGTTCTTTAAAAAATTGTTATGTTACAAAAAATAATCCCTTTTTGTAGTTGTATTAAAAACAATCATCCATGAAATAAATATTACAGGTTTTACATGTTGGGTGAAGTGGTTTTCTTTGTGTTGCTCAGTGGATTTTTATGAACATTGTTTTTGCCCACATCTTCCAGCTAATCCCCATGATGACAGCCAACAATGACAACAACAACGACAATAATATAATTATACAAATTCAGAAGATAATTACGGTTATCTTATTATTTAAAGTTTAAAGCACAGCTTGATTAAATTCAAGGACGACGGGCGACAGCAACTACCTACTGCTACTGCCGAATATGTTATCGATAAACAATTTTAATACAATACATACGTGCTGTTACGCACACGTTAACTGCATAAAGTTGAAGGTACTTTATTTGTCATCAATGCATGTTTCCATACAATGATGAGATTTGTGCTCTACATTTGACCCATCACACATGAGAAACACCCAAGTGGAGCAGCAGGCAGCTTTGTAAGTGTAAGCAGTTGGGGGTTAGGTGTCTTGCTCAAGGACACCACGAGATGTGGGCATGGCTGGGAGTTGAACCTGTGACTTTCTGGTCTCAGGTCGGCTGCTCCACCGCTACTCCCTATCAAAAATAATAACCCTATTAATGACATGTTTTTGACTGAATTTATTTATACACCTCATGATATTCTAAAAGTATTCCCACATTTTTTCTACATACAGAACACTTCCCAAACGTTTTCAGGCAGTGCCCTCTGTGAAATTTACAAAATCTCACTGCCAGTTTACATTCATATATGAAATTAAATAGTTTTGTCTTTTATTTTACTGTATCATTTACCTTTAGAAACCAGGCTGCTCAATTAAAAGAGCCAAATATATATTTAAAACAATATGTTAAATTTGATTGGGCAGCACGGTGGCTCAGTTGGTAGAGCTGATGCCTCTCAGCAAGAAGGTCACCGGTTCAAATCMCGGTCCGGGGACCTTTCTGGGTAGAGTTTGTATGTTCTCTCCGTGCATGCGTGGGTTCTCTCCGGGTACTCCGGCTTCCTCCCACAGACCAAAAACATGACTGTTAGGTTAATTGATAACTCTAAATTGTCCCTAGGTGTGAGTGAGAGACTGAATGTTTGTCTCATTTGTCTCTATATGTCCCTGTGATGGACTGGAGACCTGTCCAGAGTGTACTCACCCCTCGCATTGACTGCTGGATATGGACACCAGTGACCCCCATGACCCTGAAAGGAAGAAGCATGTATAGATAATGGATGGATGGATGGATGGATGGATAGATATTTTCTTAACGTGTATCAAAGTTAACATTTATTTTGTAATATTTTTTATACAGAAAAAATAAGTAGGTCCTCTGGACAGATTCTTCTATAATGAAACTTTTTGTCTCTCCTCCAAGAGACTTCTTCAGTCTGAGGAGTTTCAGGTGAACCCAGCCTTATAGATCTGCCTCCAC
>NW_013952859.1:53940-62676 GCF_001266775.1 Austrofundulus limnaeus | reverse complement strand
TCGCAATATATTGCAATATATTGCCTTGCTTACAGTATCTCAATATATCGGGATATATCGTATCGTGACCCCTCTGTCATGATATGTATCATATCGCCAAATTCTTGCCAATACACTGTCCTACACAAAAACATTCTCTACTTCAGCCTGGTGCCAGTGTGACAAGAGTCATTCAGAGAGATTTATGAGACTAACTACATCTCTGAGAACTGATACCAAAATGTCTGCTATTATTTTATTTTAAATTATATTAAAATACTCTGATCATCACAGCATGTTAACACAACTAAATCTGTTCAGCTGTCTAAGGCCCATTATAGTAAACGCCTCCTGGAAACCATTTATGAAGAAAAAAAATATTAAACCAGAGTTTAATCTCTGTACCCCTCACCTGACAAAAAAAATAAATCTTCATAAAATTAACTATTGTCCTTATTTGAGAAACTCTAGATGCTATTTACAACTAAAGAACTAGAATTCCTTGTAGCATATTGCCCGCTGCCCGTCATGCAAGAGTTTTCAAATAAGATCATCTCATCAAATTTTGTGAATGACTCTCAGCTACTAATGCATCAAACTTCAGCGTGATATCTGTAAAACTGACTGAGCTAGAGCTTTTCATTTCTGTTTTCTAGAATCAGCTGGCTATCGCAGACATCTTGAATGTAGTTGGCTCCAAAAGTTCATTAGTTGCAGAGATGCATTCAGTGATTATTAACTGAAAACTGCATTAAAATCCATCCAGCAGTTCTCAGAACATTCTGCTAACAGACAAATTCAGACAGATGTCTAGTTTCTATAAACCGCTTTAAAACCTCATCAAACATCTACTCATGTCTTTAAGGACTTTAAAGACATCCAAGCGTGACAAAAGATGGAGCCAAGCCCACCTCCCCTCAGACCCGCACTGGTGGGGTGTCTTCCTCCACCAGCTGTTGGATTCCCTCCCACTTCAACCCTGATGTCCAATCAGGGGGCTGGGATGAATGATTGAACCGGAGCTCAAACCAATAAGAGGATAAGACGAGGATCTCAGACGAGGGGAGCCTGACCTACATTTCTCAGAGGAAAGGCCACCCCCCCCCCCAAAAAAAAACTACTCTGCAAAAGATAATAGTTTAAAATAAAATTAGACATTTCTGATAAAAATAAAATAAATGAAAAATATAGCTACTATGAAGAACATCTGTGTGTTTTCTGTCACAGCTGTATTAGTGGCTTACATCTACTTAAGATTTAAGTCCTGCCATTTCACTAAAACAGTCCCCAGTGCGCACACACACACACACACACACACACACACACACACACACACACACACACACACACAGAGAGAGAGAGAGAAATGCCAACAAACATGATCTGCTTATAGCCATTTCCCAAAACGGAGACATATGTTTGTCTCCGAATGCATGTTCAAAATGTGAAAAAATAATAAATGAATAAAAATAAAAAAAATAAAAAACACGTCTCCATGCTGCCTCTCCGGCAGATCAAATACCGCAATGACCTATTTTCCCCCCGTCGTGCTTCCGCCATCTGAATGAAGTTCAAAAGAAACGCGGCGTGCAGATAACAGGACCTGACAGCACGTCTTATATAAAAATCAGAGGTCTTTGTGCGAGGAGAACCGAGGGGGGAGGGGGGGGGGTTGTCTACCTTTTTGACCTGAGCTTCCTTGATTTTCTCCAGAGCGACTCGGATCTTCTCTGCCTTCAGCTTGGCGGCTTGTTCCTCCTAGTTGGACACAAAAGGAGGAAAAAGGAGCATGGTGAATCAAGTTGTCACACACAAGAACCTAAAATCATCAGTCTTTAGTCGCCCCTTCCTTAATTCAAGACACCATGAACACGCACGTCTTCATTAAAAAGCGTTTTATTCCCCAAAGTTTAGAAACGGACCCATATTTGGTTGCTTACCTGCCCCCTCCAACAAGAAGCCATCACCTCCATCCTACAGGTGTAAACACGGAAACATTCAGGCAAACAAAAACAAAACGGCTCAGCTGCTTAAACCTCTGTCAGCAGTGACACGGGTCCAGGGTTGCCGCAAAAAATGGCGCTCCATCATTGGTTCACGCTTTCAGACTGGATTTATTTAGAGCTGCAGCAGCTTCTGTTTGATCCTGGAGACGAGGGGGGAAACAATGGTGGGAGATCCCTACAGAGGCTGCAGAGGAATGCGAGGGGACTTCAAAAAGAGAATCTGGCATGTTCACTTCAACATAAAAAAAAATGTCGTAAAAGAAAAATAAATTAAAAAAGGGGGAGAAATGTCCAAAACGGTTCCTAATAAACACAACATGGAAACAAGGTTACAGCTGTTCCATCAATCAGAGACGATACGGATCGGGATGGTGCTGAGCAGAAACTTTGTGGCGGTTCACTGACCCACGTGTGCTCCAGATGAGCACGACTTGACAAAAGCCCAGATGAGATGCTACGATGATGCTTCTCCCCCCAACCCGCCCCCCTGCCCCCCCTAACCAGAACAGCAGCAGAGGCTTTGGGAGCATGCCCAATCAATGGGAAGCATCATCTTGCAAAAATAGTAAAAGTCGAGGCTCGGCCAACCAGCAGGCACCTCTCATCTAAACCCCTTTAGCCCATCAGCACGAGGCGGGAGAACCATGCCCTCCCCCCTCCCCCACAGAGCTAAACGACAGTGGTGGGGAGATGGAGCGGAATGTGGGTGAATGAGACGAGTGGAGTGCTGAATATTTCACGTTGTGTGCAAATACAGTAGTTCAGAGAGAGACGAGGGTGCTGCTGCTCAAGCCTCTCATCTCAAGAGCCCATCCCCTTCCCCCCCCCCCCCCCCCCGTTGACCCAGACTCACTTTTCCACCTGAGCAACTTTCAGACGCACACACGCGTTAAAGCAATAAAAGCCAACACACGGCGGCAAGGCTTTTAGCCGCTCCAGTGAGAGCGAGTAAAAGAAAATTGAGAGTTCATGGGAGCTTTGTAGAGTCGCGCCGGGTCGAACCACACACACAAAGATCTGCGTGTGCCTTTTCTCCATTTCGTCCTCCGCTCCAGGATCTCCTCTACATGTGACGGCTGCGACTCGTTTTTTATAAAACAAGAAGCTGATTCGTATTCCACGGGCTCAGCCACAACCGCAGCAAAAATTAAAAAGCTCCTCTGCCTGCTGGGAAAGAAATCTTGGCACCATCCTCCTTTGATGTCTTCGCACTCGCTCCCCTCTCCGCCGCACAGCTTCTTCTGAGATTCTGGATTCTGCTGAGCGGGTCCCTGTTAGCCTGAGCGCTGCAGGAGTCTGATACTTTTCTGCTGCTTTTTAAYGAACCAAAAGCTTTCAATGCAAACGCCAGAAATCTCCTCCTTCAGGGGTCGCCACAGCGAGTGAATTAGCAGGAAAGGTTTGGCGACGATCTTACAACAGATGCTGTTCCTGACGCAAACCTAGCCGCGGAAGAAGACCGCCAAACTACCTTAGCCCCCAGTGCCGGAAATACAAATGCCAGGAATAAAATATTACACGTCCAAATGTTCAGCTCGATCAAGAATAGTGTGCTATGACTTTTAGTATTTGTCCCTTTTATGGTTTTGGAATATTTAGCTTTATTTGCACACAATATCTCCGTCAAAATACAACAAGAGCTCTTTGATTCCTTCAAAAACACTTCACTGAAATCTACTTCAGCAGACTCTAAATCTGTTTTCATATCCTACTTACAGCTTTCAGCTACTAAAGCTAATTTCAGTTCAGTTCTGTTTCAACTCCCATTTTTGCATAAAATGCTACATTTTTCTAGCTCTTGTTTTCTCCAAGACAGAGTCTTAGAGCTGACAACATACAAGGTCAAGCTCTAGTTTTCCAGAAGGATGAAGGTTGATTTAAATGACTCAATGAGTTGGCGGTAGCAGACGCAGGTCCTGAAAACTGGCCCAGATCTGATGCAAAACTGTTAATTTGATTATTCGTTAATTCCCTTGTGTGACCACAGAGATGAGTCATCAACACTCAACAGACTCTGATCAAATGTCTGGAATGGCAGTACTCTTAGAAAATTAGTAAGTGTGACCAGTGTTAGGACTACAGCCAATGAGAGCAAGAGATGGGGAGGAGGACACTGATCAGTTGTCAAAGTTTGGCAAAGAAAGACTGATTGGCTTATTCTCTAAAACGTTAAACAGAATTCAGCTGAAAACCCCAAGTCACTTTAACGTTTCTAGTACATAAACAAAAAAAGAGGAGAAACCAAGTTTTTATCATCATCAATCAGGTCTCTTGGAGGGGGCGGGCAGTTACTGATGCTATGTAAAAAAATAATTCACGATTTAAAATCTAGTTTTGATTTCAGTGGAAGGCAGACTGAGATTTATAGTCCTGTCACAGATCTATGTAACAAGATCACATCTTTGATAACAATGTTTGTCACTTCAGATTTGTTTAAATGTCTACCAAGGCTTTTTCCCCCTTGGTTAAAAAAAAAGCAGTGGGCCAGACTGAGGTCACCCAGTGTGTCAGATGTGCCCCCTAGGCCACCAGTTGAATAACCATGCACTATCTACCAAAGTGTCGGATGATACTAACAAGTCGATACAATAATCAAGTCAATCAAGATGAAACTTCTTTGAATTTATTTTAATTAGCAAAAAATCAAATCAAATTTGATTCTGTTAGAAAGCCTGTGTGTGTGTGTAGTCTAGTACAGCTATCTCTATGGGGACATTGCATTGACTTATATTAATTTCTACAGCCTAACCCTGACCCCTTACTCTAAAACTAACCTCACAGGTACCTACCTGATCCTAAATCTAACCTGAACTCAATTCACACCTTGGTCCTAAACCCAACCCGCTCCATGGGGACTAGGTACTTGGTTCCCACAAGAAGGGAATACCCACCAGCTAAGACAAGATTTGTATCCTAACAGGCATGCAGAGCAGGAGGAAGGAGCAGCACACGCACACCCACACACACAAATCAGCAAGTGTAAGAGGAAGTCACCTTGGTCAGGAGGTGAGAAGGTTTTCCTGCTATGCTTTTCAGAATGAGCGAGGTTTCTTGATCCAGATAGGAATGCTTAGGGTGAGGAGAAGACAAAAAAATGGAGAAGTCAGTGCCAGATGATTCTTTGAGGCTTATTAATAGCAGGTGTTTTGATCTAAAAAAAAAAAAAGAAAAAGAAAAAAAGAAAAAAAGAAAAACGAAGCGTGAAGTGAGAGGATTCTGCATTTAGCTGCAGCTGTGGGTAAAGAAGCAATGATAGTGAGAAGCATTAGAACTGAAGACATAATATAATCCTATTTTACAACAGCCTACAGCTAATCTGTCAGGAAATGATGGATTTAATCATCATAAACTGCACTTTAAGAAAATATTTCTCTGTCGTGCAAAAAAAAGTTTTAAAAGCACAACCAAGTCAGAAAATGTTGAAGCAGGATGGAAAATACAAATATAAATCAAAATAGTTTTGCCTAAAAAATGCACATCGCCCGCTGCCTTTCGTGTCAGAATTTTAAAGTATGGATGTGTTTATGAGGAGAAAGGACCAGGTATAAAAGTGTGTCCAGTGGTTCATGAAATATTTAGCCAATCTGGCAGACAAATGAATAAACTACAAATCATTCAGCAGAGGGTGATAATACATAAATTGATTAACCACAAAATGTTTGGCTTTGTCAAAGTTTCGCAAACCTAAGCTGTAATTTTTTCCATTCTGTTCAAACCTTTTCAGATTTTGTTAGACCTTAGGATTAAAATGTGCAGCTTCACACGCAAACGCAAACACACACACACGAACACACACACACACACGTGCACTTACAGTGGCCCGGTCCACTTCACCCTCCCGTGAGGTGAAATCAAGCTGCTGCCTGGCTCTCTTACTGTTGGCCCGTCGCAGAGTGGCATGCTGGGAAAGTCGGGAGGTGCAGGCAGGGTGAGTGAGTGAGTGAGTGAGTGTGTGTGTGTATGGGGAAAGAGGTCAGTGATACATCAAAGGATGCAAAACACAAACAAAATAATCACATGCAGAGGGGGAGGGGCAGAGACACAGGACATGCAAGATTTCTTTATTTATTTTCCCTCATTTTGAGCTTTGAGAGTTAAAAGCAATGTGTTAGCTGAGATTTGCTGCATTTCCAGCAGGTTAAACCTGTTTTAAGAAGGATAATTTGCTTTTGTTAGAGAGCCAGTATGTTTAGTACGTGAACACAGGAGTTTAGAAAGGTAGGGGATAACATGGCGGAAATAAAAAACTGAAACTGGACGTCTCTCACACGGACACGCACTTCCTCAATCCAACCTAGAGTGCTTTAAGCTGGAGTAGTGTACCTCTGTGCTGGTCTGGTTCTGTCCTTTGCTGGGACTGCTCTGGTCCTCGGCGTCTCCTCTCATCACTTTGTCCGTGTCCAGGGAGTCCATGCTGGAAGCTGAGGCTGAATTAACGCTGGACCGCTGGGACCGAGCGTCCTGCTCGCTGACGGTGCCCACCGACCCGGTCCTCCGGTGCTGCTTGCTGCCGGACGACCCAGATCCTGAGGAGGGGCGTCTGAGGGTGGCGGAGGAAACCGAGGACGAAGAGGAGGAAGAGGAGGAAGAGGACGTCTGACGTGCTGCTTCATCCATGCTGAGCGAGGCCCTCTCCAGCTGAGAGGTGATGTCATCCAGCGAGATGTTGGAGGCCGCGGGCCGAGCGTTCAGGCTGCCGCCTCGTACGGTGTTGGCTGGTGACGCTCGGGTGCTGCTACAGCTACTTCCTGTCAGGGAGGTTTCAACACAGGGATAAGTCCTAAAAAATACCACCTGCACTCTTTGAGGAGGTAATTCTTTATAAAACACACTGGGAAAACAAAAAAAGGTTATAATTTAACCTCTTATAACCAGAGTTGCACATAAGTGGTGCGCATGTGCAATCAAAAAAGAAGAAGCGCACCAGATGGAATGTCATAAAGCTCCCTTGGGTACCTAAGATTGTACCTGAGATTGTGAAAACAACAGCTAGCAGGGTCGCAAATGTGACCTGATTTCTTAAAAACAAACAAAAAAATAATGATCCAGCCTCACTGGTTTGACTGGATTGTCATTCTGTCAGTGGAGGGCAGCGGGACCCTGATGTACTGCTTTCAACGAATCAAAACACTCCAGAGCCGTTTTATCCAATCAGAGCAGAGCAGGGCGGGACTTTCAGTCAGAGCAGTTTTCAGCAGAGACAGGTTGAAGCAGCGGCTCCAGCGATCAGTCAGGACATCTTTGCTCCTGAACTACCAGAGACTTTGGTCTGTAAAACCTTTAACTTTATATTAAATATATGTTCAGAGCATTGTTATCAAACAGATCTGTCCAACTTTGCATCAGTGACTAAACTCTCTTCCTGAGACAGGAACGCACCTCAGCTCACGCAGGCTGTGAGTCTTTCTGTGAGATTCACCATTGGAGTTATTCTAAACCATATTACCTCTAACAGAAGAACATTTATTTGCCCCATATCAAAGCAAAGATGAGTCTCTGTTTAACGTCACCCCCATCCAAAAAAAATAAAAATAAAAACTTGCCATATTCTGTAAATGAGTTTTAAATGTTATTTTAATTTATCAGAAAGATCCACAAATTTCATTCTTCACAATTTTATGATAAGAACAAGGTTCTTGATGTGCTAACCATGTTTATATTTAGAATCATACTGTGACACAGCTGCTCTGGGATGAATGTATTTCAATGAATGATAAAATATGAAGAATAAATCATTTTAAATGATTACATGAGCTGAAACCATTTAATATTTTTGAATAAAATAGTCTTTAAAAAAAGAAATCAGTCTAACAAATAAAAGATTTGTTCTGTGCAAAAGAGATATTTGCTGCTTGGTCTGGAGAGTGTGGAAATCTGGTTTAAACAAGGCCAAAGATCTAGAAGGTCAAACTACAGGAGCTGCCCATCTCAGGGACATGTATAATCTAACAGATATTTAAACATGAAATGTTCAGTTTGTGATTTTTATATGACATACACCCATGGGTCAGCCCACTGGACACTTAGGTAGTTTACAAATTATATGCAGAGTAAAAAAAATAAACTCTGATTTGGCATGATGTCCCGAAACACTGCCAGCTGATAGGAGTCATAAAACAGAACAGGGTGATAATAAATGCCTGGACACCCCTATAGATAAATGTGTTAAACGATTGAAGGAAAATAAGAGCACCAAGCAACAACCCTAGGTTCTCCCCTGAGAACCACACCAAACATTTTATGTGCAACCCTGCTTATAGCGCAGTATTTTATAGGCGAACATAAATCTATGGGTCTACCTCCGCTGCTTCCTCCTCCACTTGTGCCGGTGTGCTTTGAGCTGGCACTGCGGCCCCCGAGGCCCCTCTGCTGGCTTTTGCCCTGGCTGCGAGAGGTGGAATTGGGTTTGGAGATGGTGCTCAGCTCCTGCTCGATGGAGCACAGGTCAGCCATCAGAGCGTCCAGGTCCACCGTGTCCCCCTGATTCAGAGCTTCTGCACAGATCAAAAGGATGTAGAGCGGGGGGGGCAAATGATATGAGACAACACTTCTTTGGACATTTTTCTGCTATTAGCCTGATGTGGACACTTGAGATGTCTCACCGTTAATGTTATACATCGAGAAGCGGTAGGAGAAGTTGGCTATGTTGGTCTCCTGCCTCAGAGGAGGCTTCTGCAGAGCTTTCTGTGGCCTGCCATCATCCAGACTCTACAACACACACACACACACACACACACACACACACACACAC
>NW_013952859.1:35541-53794 GCF_001266775.1 Austrofundulus limnaeus | reverse complement strand
TCTGTGTGTGTGTGTGTGTGTGTGTGTGTGTGTGTGTGTGTGTGTGTGTTTAACCTGTGTGAGCTTGTCCAGCTCGCCCAGCCAGGCACCGAACATCTTGTCCAGGTCCTGGTCCTCCTTGTCACTGTCCTCCTCCTCGGCTCCATGGTCCAGCTCGTCGTCGGACACCTGCTCCATCTGCACCCACACACGGACGAGTGGAAAGATCAGCCACGTGCATTTTTTATTTTTTACAAATTTACACACTGCTGGGTCACACCCACAAAATAATAATAATAAAAAAACAGCCCTCTGCTTATGCCGTCATCTTCACTGCCTGTTGCCATGACAACCACACACCAGACACTACATGGTACCCGTGTAGCGTCTAGTGTGCTGCTCACACCACTGACACACCCATCACCTTCACTTTCCTGGTGAGGTCCGATACAGAGGGAGACCAGTGGACCTCAGGACCAAGAACATACAAATGAAGTCCAATAATAAGTCGGTCATCAATCAGAACCGTAGCACGTGAGAAGCAGGCCTGTGTTTAGGATGAAACAGCATCCTCCATTTCTCATCAAAAATTATAACAGAGCTCCCTCTAGTGGACAAAAATGGAGACGTTATCTTACTGCTTTAGATAAAAAAATTTAAATAATCACAAACATTATATGCCTTCTTAAAGTATCATTCAACCTGCAAAAATACAAAACATCATTTGGTTCCTTCTCATTTAGAGGCCTCATACTTGGAACAGTTTACCATCTGCAATGAAAATGTTGACAGATATTTAAGTTTTTAATTCCCAGGTGAAACACTGGCTGAAACGAAAGCAAATAAAGTATGTGAACACTGAGGGAAACCAGCCTAATTTGTTGGGTTGTTTAAATTGATATTTATGATGCTTATCTTTTCATGTATTTCTTAGTGTGAGTGTGCGCGCGCGCGCGCGTGTGTGTGTGTGTGTTGGGGGGGTAGGGTTGGGCTTAATCGTATCGTGTGCAATTAATTGTCAGAAAAACATTAATCTATTTTTTTGGCACTTGACAATTAATACGATTAATGCCACCAGTCGGTCCGCTCGGTGCTCCTGTCTGCTTCAAATATGACAGGGGTCCCCAAACCTTTTCCTGTAAGGGCCACATAACTTTTCCCTTCTCTGGTGGGGGGCCGGAGTCAGTTTGTAACAGAAAAAGTGTGACTATTGCAGGTGTAAATGTAAAAATGTATTGTTTTCCAGAAAGCACAATCAAATAAACCTCTCTGGGTTCTTCACAGTATGTATTCTGCTGAGCTAACAGTCCACTTTTAGCTTTGAGAGATTGTTTGCTCACATTTGGCCTTGCAAGCTATCATACTTGTCTTTGTGACGGGATTCATGGTGTCGCCGCAGATTGTATTCTCTGAATACTGCCGCCACCTCTTGACAGATGAACAAAAAAATAATTGTTTGTCCACTGCAGCTTAAATGTCCTGCATTCTGAATAAATTTTTCTCTTACCTAATCTTTTCACCATTATTCCGTTCTCTCTTTGAGAGGGGCGGGTTTAGGATGTTTTTCTGGGGGTTGCCAGATAGGGGCACAGACCGCAGAAGGGTGGAACAGAATGTCATATTATATACATGTATGTATGAAATAGTTACTAACTAATAATAGTTAATAATGAAAATAGTTCATAACTAAGGAACACTTTATTGCAAAAGTCCAAATTTATAATCAAATATAAATACACATATATGAAAAAAAAAACTAAATGCTCTCAGACCAAATGGGGAGGCGGGCCGGATCCGTAGTTTGGGGACCACTGAAATATGACGAACATTTTAAAAAGTTGTCATTTACTTATCAACACAATTAAAAAATTTGATGTATTGCCTTAAGTGTAATTTTGACACAATTTGGAACAGAATTTTATGAAGAGCAAATCTTTCCCACTGAACTGGTCATGTGACCAGGACATACAGGTGTCCAGGGACTCCAGGGGATTAATCATCAAATTAATCTTTATCGGCTAAATGCCACAATTATTTGTGATTAATTTTTTTGCCAATATTGCCCAACCCTGGGGGGGGGGGGGGGGGGGAGTGAGTAAGAGAGAGAGTGGTCTGTTTTCATTTTATTTTTAGCTGTTTTTATTTTAAAAGTCCAACCAAGGACTCGGTTTGCAAATTAGGCTATGGCTAGAAAACCCTTGTACAAAGCAATGGTTGCTTGTTTTTTTTTTTTTATCATGTAACATTGATTATTGTGCTGTCCTTGATCAAATAAAATGAAATGAAAAGTTAATGCAAATCACCAATCAAACTCTATACAAGGACACACAAATGTAGACAAAACCAACGTCACAGCCTGCAACCTTGATGTGTTCCCACTTATCTAATATCTGTGACAGCTGAGGGGACTCTGAATTTGTACAGCTTGCACAAGCAAACCGAGGAGTGAATAATTTCACAAGAACGCCACAATCAAAGGAGAGCTGTTATCTAATCTGGTGATCCGTTTGTCAGTGGCAGGGAAAAACCAACCAACCAACCAACAAACAAGCAAACAAACAAACAAGCGAGCGTGGTGAATAGCGGTGCGTGCCATGTCTGGTCAGGCGCTACAGGAAGTACAGAGTGTGCACAAAACCCTGTAAAATATTTGCATCTTGATATTCAGAGTGTAAAACATCCCTTCGAAGTAGTAAGCCACCTAAAACCAATAGTGGGTTGGTTCAATCCACCGCCCCCTTTACAGTCAGATTAGATGGAATACTCCCAAGTAATCCCATTGATGTTTTCAGAGGGCGTTATCCCCACTATGTGGTGTCAGCCACTAGCAGAGACTGTACCAGTTCAGGATTAACCCCTCTCTTTTGATCAGCGACATGTCTGTGTGTAATTCATGTGCACCAGAGTTTTTGTGGGTCTATGCCGTCATGTTTGGATACAGCAAGGCCAAGCAGGTGCAAATCCAACCAGCGAATAAAGCTGCTAACCACATACACGGCAGCTGAGCGACACTTGTTACGGCATTACATTACAGTGTTGATGATGGATCGCTTCCTGCCTGAACTCGGGCCCGTCAGCTCTGCAGAGGAAAGCAGAGCCGAGCAGATCTTCGTGTGTTGGAAATGACAACCACGAGCTCGCGAGTGTGCACGCGTGGGAGGCCAAACAGGAAATAGCCCGGATGTGCAGAATTCCTTATTTCCCTTATGACCCGGCTTCGGTGTCAGGAAACTCCAGCTGTCCGTTTTTTTTTTTTTTGGTTTGTTTTTTTCTTTTCCGGGGCCGTTTACTGGAGGGGGAGCGTACTAATGAGAGGTGGAGGAGTCTGAGGCTCGGTTTGCATACATATAATCTCCATATGAAAAGCACAGTACAGCATGAGATCACCACAAGCAGGACGAAGACAGAAACAGAACTCCCAATGAAAGGATCCCACAGCTGGCTGCAGATGTAAATACAACAACCCCAAACAGACTCGCTGTGGGACTTTTTTAATTGTGATGTTTAAAACTGCAATCAGCCTAGGGTCCTCACCAGACATATTTACACTGAAACCCACCAGTACTTATTGGTCTTTACAGACACTATCTTGTGCACACAAACTGGAAAAAAACAAATCACAAATGAAGCAAAAATAGACATCACCATAATGAATAACTTAAAAAAAACGTGACTCTGGGGCTGCTCTAATGGAATCACAGCCTCAGCAGGAGATCTTGCTGCAGGTTTAAGTGAATTACCACCTGAGGCACGGCTTTTACGATTATGGAGCATGACCTCAGTGGGAAATGGGGTCAGGAGCGAGCTGCTGACACACAGAAGCATGACCAGAAACCAAACATGAGGCCCTCTGACTGAAGCTTTTGTCCTCTCTCTTCTGTGCAGCAATTTGTTCTAGTAAACATGATGTTCCTCTGGTAATAAGAAAGGAGGTGTTCTAAAAGGAACAAGGCTTCAAGAACAAAAAAAGTGTGCTCGCCAACTTGGATCTTCACTAACACTTAAAGGAAGAAGCCATGTGAGTATGGAGTAAAAGTAAGAYTCATGCAAAAAGAATTACATTTACTTTGTAGGGACAGAATATGCAATTTAAATAGGAGGCAAATTAGGAAGCTTCAATAAAATAAAAGGATATAGATATTGCACCAATATAAAAGTGACATTTAAAAAGGATTCTCAAAGTCGACGTGATGTCATTTAGTCATGTGACTTCCTTTTTTTATGGGGGAAAACGGCAACTGAAGGGAGCAGGAAACACGGTAATCTCGTGAAAAAAAAAAACACCGTTGTCCCTCGTCAGTCTCATCTTTCTCTTAAACTGAAAAAAAAWAATAATAATACAACCGCGCAGACCTCCTTTTTGACTGATGGTACATTCACAACAAACACGTTTTGAGCATCAGGAGCATCTGGTTACATGCAAAGTCAATGGTGGACGTGCATCTAGGGGTGTCTAGAAGCCGAGCAGCGCGTCTGGCGCATTTGGAGCAGCGCGGCTCGAAGCAGTGCACGCCCGGCACATCCGAAGCGTCCACTACGTGAGTTGGAAAATCTGAACTTTTGCTGCTTGATGCGTCGCATCGACCAATCAGAGAGACTCATTTTTGCATGTGACAGTTTCCTGAATGTTGCCCACTAAACCGAAACAGACGAACAGGAGATCTTTACCTGAAATCGACCGTCTGCAGTTGGATACTCTGGCTGGAGATATAAGTGCCGATGTGGGTCAGCTGGTCCGGACAAAAAAAAAAAGGGTCTATCAGCTGGTAGCTTCTGGAGCGGCGAAACTAACTGAACAAATCGCCTCTAAATCATCTGGTGAGTTAATTATCTGCTGTGTGCAACGTTCGCTTGCTCTTGAGTAATTAAATCAAAGCCATTTTCTTTTATTTTTTCTTTATTTCACCCGCCGAGGGCAGACGCTCCTCCCACACCCCGCTGCTGCTGCTTCTCGTTCTGTCTGTCCAGCATCAAGATGCGTGCGTTTTGAGATTTTTGGAGGTGCGCAACGCGTTTGGTGTGAACGTAGCATAAGGCTCAAAGTTATCTGGCAAGCAGTAAAAACTCTACAGGAAGAAGAAACTAAAACGAAGCAAAATTTGAATGGAGATTGGCGGCAATGAAGAGCTGGTGAGAGCAGGACTTTGTTAATTAGATCTGTGACTTTTAACATGTTTGGATTTTATAGTTAGTGTGTAGTTTTGAGTGTTTATTCTTCATTTTAGCCAGTTATAGTGTGTTTTAAATCAAAACAAGGAGGCAATTCTTTTTAAACAAGGAGAGGTATAGAGGTCTGCAGAGGCAGAACGACAACACGTGTCTTATTTCTCCCCCCTCACTCTTGCATTTAGAAAAAAAATTATATTTTATCTCTGGATGTTTTTTTTTACAGGAGAAGTGCAATCCTACAGCAACTTTTCACCATTTTTCCTATTTTCCACGTAGAGGAACTCATCCTATTTCCCCCTCAAACCACTATGTCAGCCTCTGTCTACAACATGTCACGTGACAAAGTACCCGGCTGTTCGACTTTGAGAATAGTAAGTATTTGACACTGAGTAGACTGAAGTGGTAGGAGGAGGCAAGTGATGAAAATCTGATGTCTATCTTTAGCCATTCAGTTCAAAGTGTGTCATGAGGATTGCAAAAGAGGCTCGAGCTAAAATAAAGACAAAAACTGAAACATACTGTATGCAGTCTTTGGAAATGTTGATTAAAATGGAACGTTTTTGGTAACTTAGCTCACTGCATGTGTATCAAACCTAATCTGATTATAGTCAATGTTGTTGCTCTTGTTGTTAGTTGAACTTCAACCATTTGTTATAGATTTCTTTTTCCTCCACACAATCTAGGCATAACTTCAAGTCATTAAGAAACATTTTACTAAAAGATTAAACCTAAACCCCGGTGGTGAAACACATCATCTCAATTAATGTTTCCTATTTGTTAAGGATCAAACAGCGATAATGAAACACTGAATGCCTGGGACTTTTCTGTCCTTTTCCTCCTCCTTCCATAAAAATGTTAAAGAACAAGAGGAAATGATAGAAACCTCACAAACGTTATCTGGATGTAACAGAATGAGAGCATGAGATGACATCATAGGTCAGAGTAGGTCTCCTCCTCGATTCAGTTTGTTTTTACCATCTCTGGGGCTTTTACTGAAGTAAAATAAATAAAAATAGGAGGAGATGAATGCATTGAGCCTGGAAATGACTAAAGCTAAAGACCCTTCCCGGCTGATTCAGCGCCTCTGTTTCCAGTTAGCATTGACATGATGAAACAGCCCGTTGCATTTGAGTTACAAATAAATCCTTTCATATTTCAGTCACACAGGAAATATGAGGGCCGGGATCTGGAACATAAATGTAGCTGTGTACACACGATTGTGGGCAAATACTGCGGCTTGAGTTCACATTTCCACCGAGTGCTTCTAAATAGACTATTTTTAGCTCAAACACTCCAACGAGCCACATTTTGTCTCTGTAGATTTAAGACTATGGAGATTAATATAAACCTGGCATCCTCATTTGGAAACACTGAATCACAAGCTCAAACTGTGAAAAGCTTCCTCTCACACCCAGTTCCTATATCCAAATTATTTAGAAAAAAAATGGAACGGAAAAAACCCAATGTGGGGAAAATGTCTAGATGAGAGCGGGGGAAAAAAATCCTTTTAGCAAGCTCCCTTTGTTCCAGCAGCTCAAAGAGGTCCATACTGTACAACAACTAGAGTAAGTTTTGACCATGTGACTGTGTGATCTACTGTAGAAGCTATGCTAAGCAGAATGAGCAAGAGTCTGGATTTACCATCACAGTATATGTTGGCAACATAGCAGGAAAAAAAGGACTGATTATGTATAAATCTTAACAACTATTAGTAATAATAAACTAAATAAATTAACAAAATTATTCTTAACATTTTAGAGTGTAGATAATCAAATGTTTTAAATAATGCCAGAAAGCTGTGTGTTATGGATTTACTAACTGAAGAGAAATAGGAAAACGTCTCATTTCACAAGTAAGCAGAGTTTCTCTTATTTACCTCGATGTGGATGTGATCTGACCACAGCTGAAGCTAATAATATAACAATTTAAAACAAGATAGAAGTCGATGCAGACCATGGCTGATGTCCCCCATCGCCTGTGACAACTGTTAGTAGTTTTGTTGGAATCATTAAAGGCCTTCATTAGTTAAATAATCTCATTAGGCAAACAGATGGACGGGGGGCTAAAGTGATCGTGTCAAACTACTACACAACATGTTGAGCAGGTCTCCCTTATGGTGCACATGTAGAGGGGTAAAAAGGACTGCATTACCCATAAGCCTCAGCAGCGGAAGGAAAAATGGCTGGCCAATGACAGGAGGGGCAGTGTGGGCCGAGTGCAGAAAAAGCAGAAAAGAAAGGAGGGGAGCTGCTCAGCGCGAAAGAGAGAAGTGGAAGAAAAGTGGCGGAAAATGGATTTTAGCAGCTGTGTTGGACAGAAAGAACCAGTAATATACTGCTGAAGACGTTCGCTGATCGAGTGACCACCGCCACTAAGGAACGTACGTGCATCGGGACCTAGCTAACCTGGGAAGTTAGCACTAAAGTCATTTGCTGCAGAAGAGAGGAGTGGGATCTAAGGATAAATCACAGCCAAGTTGTGCAGAAGGAACTGTGACTGGTATTCCTCTACTCAGGTAGCCTGGTTAAAACCAGACCCTGTCCTTCATTTTGCTTCGTACTAGGGTCTGGACTTGATGCATAGAGAAGCGTTTCTTGCAGGAGGCATGGCCTCTGCTGAAGCATGTGTGTTGTCGCTGTGACGGAGGCTAAGCTAAGAAGCTAACCAGAAATCGCTTGTGCTGTAAACAACCCTACTGAGAGGAGAAATACACTGAGCCGAACGAGACGACTGTAAATGAGAGCTGCTGCTTTGTCAGACAAATTTAATTTAATTTGGAAGCCTTATCAACACAGACTGGCTTCATTCTCTTCCTCCACTGCTGTACGCTAAAATAACTAGCAGACACTGTGCAGAACATCGACGTCATTCAAAACTCCTCCTTCTGTTCTCTGATTGGCCCGGCTAAAAATCTGCCAGTGAAATCCATCTCAATGGGAGAAGTCCCAGACGGAGCAGAGAAGGGAAACTAGAATTGAGCAGAACTGTGTAGGAAGGCAAGGGCCAGACTACTACTCAGGTGACTTGCATCTGGTTTTTTTTATGCTTTAAAGGGCCCTTATGCTATTAGACTATTTCTGGGACCAATTCGGATCAGAACTCACACACACATAAAAAAAGAACAAGAGAAACTTAAGAGTTTTTTGTTTGGTTTTGTTTCACTGTCATTATTATACCCTGTTCACCAGAGTTATTTAGAAAGGATCTCCGGTTTTAATACTGACAGAAGCTTTAATATTTGTTTGACTTGTGTATTTTGGTACCATAACACTTGTGTAAATGGGACTTTGGGTCTATTATAATCAGCTAGCCAGCTGACACTGTTCAATGAATTAGTTTTTTTTCTTGTTGGATTGTTTGAGCTCTAGTTATTTACAGTTTTGTTGAAGAAAACTGACGAGTTCATAAAAAAAGATTCAGTAACTAAGTGTGCTGTGTTGTCTATATTGAGTGCTGCATTGCTGGTTTAGCAGTCTAAATATCAAAGTGAGAAATATTCTTCCCTTACCTTCTACGTTGCTATATTCAAGAACATCCTGGGTGTGGGAGGTGTCCAGAACAGCCAAGGTAAATATATTGAGAAGCCATTGAGATCCTTTAACAATGTCATTCTTTAATTGCCCACCTTGAACATCTACTCATTGGTCAAGGTTGTTGTGATGGACACTTAAAAATTGGGACGGAAGACCAAGATCCCCCGGACTCCAACTACCCAGGAAACCACATTCATTTTCCCACAAATGTGAGTAAGTTCTGCTCATTACACACACAAAATGTGGTGCAGAATGATTCATGTATGTGTGATTAAGAGCCAACTGTGTGCAAAGTGGGCAAGGCTAAAGTAATATTGTTTTACCAACAGACTAATGTGTTTAGCTGGTTTCCCTAATGATGAACACAAAATTGTGCGCAGATCGGGTCATGATTTATAGCCAACCATGTGCAAAGTGGGCATGGCTAAATTGATCTTGTCAAAATACTGCACAAATTGTTGAGCAGGTGTCCCTGATGATGCACACCAAATATGGTGCAGATTGATTCATGTATGTGATTACAAGCCAACTGTGTGCCAAGTGGGTGGGGCTAAAGTGATCTTATCAAACTAACACAATGTGTTTAGTAGGTCTCCTTGATGATGCACACCAAATTTATCGCAGATCTGATCATATATGTGTGATTTATAACCAACTGTGTGCAAAGTGGGCGAGGCTGAAGTGATCTCATCAAACTACTAATGCGTTGAGCAGGTCTCCCTGATGGTGCACACAAAATTTGTTTCAGATCGGATCATGTAAGTGTGATTTAGAGCTAATCATGTACAAATGGTGAGGCATCAGCATTCGCCACTCTGCCACACCCACCCCATCCCCCCACCAGTCAGTGTTAAGAGAGGCATGAAGCATGTGAAGTCTGCATGTTCAAAGCTGTAAAGGTAGTTAGCTCAGAGACATGTACAAGAAAAGAAATTGTCAGGTTTGACCCAAAATGGCCGACTTCCAGTGGGGATTGAACCAGGACTCCAAGAGACAGTTTTTAGATCCCGAGACATTACATGTGTACCAAATTTCATGATTCCAGGTCCAACCATGCATGGTTGTGGCTACTTTTGTAAATAATTGTAGGGGGTGCTGTAAAGGAATTAGGCCACGCCCCCCAAAAATTGTGCTGCATTCCTGTAGTGGGGTATTAGGATCGACCATAGCGAATTGTGTGCTATTTGGCTGAAATATGTGGAATTTAGGGCCAAACGTTTGTCAACGGCGTGATGTCTGACTTCGCCGCACTGCAATGACCACGCCTTTCACCAAAAACTCTTTGTGCTTGAAAGTATGTGAGATCAACTCATTATCTGTGTTCTGACACCATTTGATGCTGATTAGGTCAAAAGCATCAGGGATGGAGCTTTCCAAGCCAAAAGAAGGTCCTGTTGTCAGGGGGCGGGGTTTTGTTGATGTCACATGACAACCAGAAAATATTACAGAATTTGTGACACAAACCCAGTTCGGCTTGCTGCTAATCTAACAGTTGCTATGACGGCTGTGAGCCAATGCCCTGTTTAGTCGCCATTTTCGCCCCTCCATGGTGTTACAGTCAGATGTTAATGGTAGACGGGATAGGAGGGACTCAGTCTATGGTTATTTAAGACTATGCCTATAGTATTAGCTGCTCATCTTATCTGCTCATTGTTCCACTTCAGCTAACAAGTTACAAAAACAGTACAACTACTGCTGCCAGCGTTAACAGGTAAATTATTCCAAACTAGAAGAGCTCAGAGAGAGCATGTCTCTGCCAAAACTGGATTTTTAACCTCAGTCATGATTTTTTTTTTTTTTGGAGTGGTTTAACACATTTGATTAAAACAAAATTCTTTTCAAATCGATTCTGCCAGACATTATTCAAAAGTGAGTCCACCTTTTCTTCCTTTCTTATTTTTTATTAAAAGCTTTAAACTATTGATTCTACATTTTATACAGGTAGCAATCCTGCCATTCTTTCAATCATGTCTTTCATTTTATTCATTATTAAGGTTTGCATCCTCATATTAACACATCAACTGGAGTCAGACAGTGACTCATGACTAACACACGTCTGGTTGTTTGTAATGGTCTGCATGGTATATAAACTCAAGCCATAAAACACACGTTGAAACACCAAGGGTTATCATAACGGCATCTTAAATTTTAAAGAAGATTTAGAAAACTAGTATGCATTCTAGAGTCCATCTTTTAAGTGTTGCGTGTAGTGAAGCAGACAAAAAGGAGGTCAAAAAACAAAGCCAGTTGCTCTCAAATGTTTGGTCTCAATGACTTTCAAGACATAAAACAGATTCAGTCTAATTACTTCCAGGCTCATGGTCATTCTCTTTTCCACAGACAATCGTTCTCTTTCTTTCTCTGGCTTCTCTTTTTCCCCTTCTGATCAAACCAACACCAATACGTCAAGTGAACATAATGCAAGTTAGAAGCAGAAACAGGAAACTGGGCCAGACTTATCTGCGTTTCAAACAAAGGAGGGTCTATTCATCTGAAGTCCAGTGTCCCAGTAGGAGTGGGTGTTAAGTCCAACTCAGCTGACCTCTAATGGCCACTCAAGTCTAGTCCAAAACATTACATAGTTCTTTAAATGTTTTGGAAAAGGCATGGTGGATTAAAGTAAAAAATAAATAAATAATAAAATAATAAAAATGGAAAGATTTGTTTTTTTGGCCTGCTGTAAATATCAGTCATAGATACTATACAAGCTTCACCAATACAGGAATATGGTCACTTTAAAGTTAAATTTTTGAGATAATCCTCTCTACTAAACAAAAGAAAACATGGATGGAATGTGCTCTAATGGCAAGATGTTTGGACCCAAAATGGTGCATAACTTTTTTTAATTTTTTTGGCAGACATATATATATATATATATATATATACACTGCTCAAAAAAATAGGGAAATGATATGAAACACTTATATTGTGATAGGTTTTTCATCCTATATCGCCCAGCCCTAGACTAAACTACTAAACCACAAGTCCTTGTACTAAAACAGTTGTGTATTACAGCTTTTATTTTGACGGGTTGCATTCACTGGCAGCTTTGTGTCAAAAAAAAAGCTAAAACTTTAGACAATGAGGATCTTGACAAAAACAAGGAAGATGAGCAAATTCACAGAGAATTTGAGGAAAAGTGGTAAATCAGTTATTAAAGTGTGCCAGAAACAAAAACTAAGAGATTAAGGCAACTGGTTAGTACATCTGAAGTCCTCGTTAGCACAGAAGTGTTATTCAAGTCATCTGTTGAAAATCCCTGTATTTTTTCATACTGCAAGATTAGAACAAAAACTGCAATGTCAGTTTTTTTTCTGACAATATCCTGCAGCCCTATTAGAWTTATCGTGTAGCTCTAATTTTAGCTCCAAGCAGTTAACATTTACAAAAAAGTCAACAGAACAAAATGAAACAAAAATATGTTTTAAGAAAATACAGTTTTATTGTAGCTTTTGTTTTCTTTTTAAACACCAAAGCCATCTCAGCAATATGTCACTAATCATAGGAGCACCATCAATCAAAGTGGAATAAGTCACAGGAAACGTAAAGGACATATGCCACATGAGAAAGGAGGAAGTGTTGTGTGAGGATGAGCTGGTTAACTGAGCAGCTGCAGCAGGAAATGGTTGATGGATGTGTTCAACAACAGAGGAGCCGAGCCTGGCTATTAGATCATAAATAGAGTCGGAGCTGATGGCCAAAATAACAGCTTCAGTGACATTAGTCAAGAACGAGCAACAGCCTGTAGGCAGACGACCTGCACTCAGATGCACACAAATGGATCCAGACACACACACACACACAAAAGCGTGGCATGACACAGCCAGCCACAGCAGCTCATACAGCCAATTAGGAGGGAGGGGCACTGAAAGAGGTGGGGGACAGAGAGAGGAGAAAAAACGAGGAGGATGTCAGGAGCCGACAGATGGAGAGGGAGTCAGAGGAGGGGAGGAAGTGCACGGTCACACTGGTGGGCGGGAGGTGTGAGGATTCGACAAGCTCGCCGAGCAAACCAAAACTTCAGCTGCCATTGCCACAGCAACACACACGCATGCAAATCTACTTGTAGATTAGCATGTGAGCCTCGTCACGATGGTTTGTTGTGAGGCTGGCTGACTCAGGCAGAGAAACCAGCTGATGATTTTCTTAATCTCTCAGTAAGAAATACCAGAAAGGCAGAGGCGATCCGTGCTCGATTAATCCCCCCCACCCCACCCTTTACGCTCCGTCTCCCTTCTGCACAAACACATGGACGATGAGTCAGCTTTCCCTGCCTCCATCCAGGGCACTGGCCCAAATGTAAAAATCAATAGTCTCTTGTCCATTCCCTAAAGAGATCAGGTTCCATGCACACACAGAAACACACACATAAAAGGGGTTCAGGTGGCCTGCTGCAATGTATCGTTACAAACTTGCAAACATGACGCAGCACATTAAAAACAAGCTTAACAGATCCCTTAAAAAAGACACAATTCAGCTCCACTAGTGCAGAATTAAACCCTGCTGCACTGCCACACAAACCCTTATTTAGTGCCTGATCAGATGTGAACTGAACCCTAAATAACCAGGCTATGGCTGCGCTGTAAATACATCAGCATCACTGACAATTTTTATTAATGTTTCTGCTGCTTCATGATCACTGAAGAACAACGATATGGATGGAGTGATTTATTACTTCATATTTCTCTCAGTGTGTCTCAGCAGACGCAATTAGATAAAGTGGCTTGTGGAAGAATAAAAACTAATGGATTAATGTATTAATTTAGTTATCCGGCTCTATGTATGTTTAAATAAATACATGATTGTTTATGTGACTATTCTAGTAAAAACGCTAAGAATAAACCTTTAGAAATAAAGGAAACCGATCCCCAATTTATCAAACCAAATTTTAACAGTCTACATTCAATATGCTGTATTTGTAATGAAACTCAAATAAATCTAATTTTTAGAGAGTTACTTGTGGGAGGTCAATAAAAAAATCTTTAACTGGTTTAAAAACTTATTTTGAAAGCAAGTGGATGTCTAACTGCACAGTGAGAAGTGTTTCCACTAGTAGGCGGAGTTTGTGTGACATTTGAGTTGCGTTACACCAGAAGATGATAAAAAAATAGAGTTTGTAACAAGATATGGTCTTCTAAGTGTTTATTTACTTCAATATTGATCTGTTGCTAACAAGCACCTGCAGCTGTCCTTTATATTTACCTCAGGTATAAAACATGATTCAATTCTCTTGTCCATGCCCAACAAAAATCTTGATTTCCTTAAGTAGAAAACCATCCATCCATTATATATACCCGTTTATTCCTTTCAGGGTCACATGGGTCACTGGTGCCCATATCCAGCAGTCACAGTGTGAGGGGCGGGGTACACCCTGGACAGGTCGTAAGTCCATCACAGGGACACAGAGACAAACGAGACAAACAACCATTCACTCTCTCACTCACACCTAGGGACAATTTAGACTTACCAATTAATCTAACAGTCATGTTTTTGTTCTGTGGTAGGAAGCCAGAGTGCCCGTGGTGAACATACTCATGCATGGAGAGAACATGTAAACTCTACCCAGAAAGGTCCCCAGGCCGGGATTTGAACCAGCAACCTTCTTGCAGAGAGGTATTAGCTCTACCAACTAAGTCAGCCCCAGTGGAAAAACAAAACAAACAAAAAAATCCTCAAATTAGTCATTCCATGTTTTCCATGGTCATTTCCTTCCTCCTGAGGGTCATTAGGGTCTTAGGGTCTTTGTTGGCCTGAACAATCAAAGCTTCAGGCCCCGTTTACGAGGCCAGTAATGCCGGTGATTTTTTCAATGTTTATTGGGGCGAATGAACAAAAAAAATGTCAGAGACGCCAATCTCAGGTGACGTAAACGTGAGTCTGGATCGCAACGGAAACGTTGAGGTTTCACTGAAAATCAGCTCCGTGTATATGGCCCCGACATTTTCCATATGACTAGTTCAGACTTTTAGTGTCCACTTTCAATACCTACTCTTAGTATGTATCATATTTATAGCCAATTATTAAATTTTAGTTTGGCAGAATTGTGTTTAGGCACAGTTCAGTATGTGGTGCTTCGTTTTAAAAGTTGTACCAAGTTGTTTCTTTATGTTTATTTTTGGGGGTTGGGAGGTGTGTGTGGGTGGGGGAAACTCACATGCACCCGCCCTTCTGAAGCTGGAAACATACTTGCTCCGAACTGCCGGCGTCGGTATGGGTTGTCGCAGTTTAATGACGAATATTATGTCACGGGGCTTCGCAGCGTCGGTTCGACAGCCCCTTTTGCCACAACCCACCAGCAGAACTTTTGACCCCCCTCCCGTGTCGATGGTAATGTGTGATTGGTCAGAAGTTTGTGGGCGTGTTTGTATGTGCTGAAACTGAAAGCACTCGGACACTCAAAAGGAAAAAAAAGCTCGCTTGTAGAGCCGTCTGTTGAAGCAGAGTTTTATAAAGACAGTCAAACCGAGAAAAAGTCATGAATGGAGATTAAACATTGTGCACGGAGGAAACTTGACTGATAAAAACTGTGGAGCTTTAACCAGGACAGATGTGGATAAATACGTTGGGTGAGTGACGAGTCTGACTTTTTTTATCCTGCATTGCCGGCTGTTGCGGGGAGAACTCCATGCAGTGACGTATGGTTCAGCGGGAGGTGGGTTTCCTGAGCTCGGCGTGGGGTATCTCAGGGACTATGAAAGGTGTGTGCGAAAACGACTGCCGAACAACCACGTGACCGAGCGTCAACCCGTCGGCGTCAGAGCGAGTATGTTCCAGGCTTGAGGGTCCTCTTTGATTCAGACAAGTTTTGGTCACAAGCATGAAGGTTTGAACTGAAGTGAAAGTGAAGTTTCAATTCTTAACTATATCGAATGTTCAGACAAGCTAAAATCTGAGACGTCCCCCGTTTGACATAGGTCTTTGTTGACAAACATGGGTTCCTTGACTCATCTCTTAAACAAGCTGTCTTCTCTGGCTGACATACAGTAGCTCTTTGGAGGACAGCAATGTTCCTAAAATGTAAGCAGAGAGCTGAACCTTGACCCCAAAAGCTGTCTCTGTTGTGCTTTCCCCTACATAGAGGTCTCTTGCGATTTGCCTGGAAGACTGAGAATCTACTCCAACACATGTATGCCATCAGCTTAAGATAAATTAAATCAATAAGGCAATAATAGGATTAGCTTCCTACTTGGATATTCATGCTGTCTGCACAGTAGATCTACATCTGCTACTTATCATTAAAACTCTAAAGTGGGTGTAACATATTGTTTGAGCGAAACAGACCAACACAAACTGGGAAAATTGCGTTGAGGTAAATACACGAACACCATGACCAGCTGGGAAAGTCGTCCCGTTTGCTCACCAACGTATCTCTCTTTGCTCTCCTTCTGTCCAATCCCCTGCAGCTGTTGTGTGTTTTTGCGTCTCCAAAGACAGGCAGAAAATGTGCCAGTGTGTTTCCCGCCACAACACCTCCAGCCTTCCCCTCATCGTGCCAAAAACACACAGCGCCGCGCTTAATACTGTATCCCCTAAAGGCCTTGGTGGTTCCAACTTCAGAGCCAGCAGGAGAGATCAGTTAAATGGCAGTGCTACGAGAGAGCCTGCTTTGTCACAGATCAACTGCGTGCTAAAAGAATGCTTGTGTTGATGGAGATGCTGAAAGATACAGACAGCTGAGTGGGGATGTTTGTGTGTGTGTTCATGTGACACGCACACACACTGCGTCATACACAGATACGAGCTGTTAAAAACCTGTCTGACCCACAGGCAGCTCCACTTCCTGGAACAGTTGAAGTCCAGGAGCAGACTTCCTCCTTCTCACACAAGATTCCATTTGTACAGCGGTCTGAAACACATCTTCCTTAATCATCATTTGTACAACTATTTTTATTTATTTTTGTGCACATCGCATTGTTTGTCAAATTTAAAATAATCAGTAATGAATGAACAAACATTTTTATTAAAAAAAAAACACCTCTACAACTGTCAACAGTAAATTGAAATGTGTCTGTCACCCACCTCCAAACGTTGGGTGATACAGTTTTTGCCAAGATCTGCTAGTAAATATCTTCTAAAATCATTCAATAAATATACATGTATAAGTGGTTAGCTTTTGGTGCTGATACTAGGGATTAGGGATAAGTTATTGATTAATGAATTAATCTGAAGTTGATTAATCTTATCAATCGACTAACAATTAATTGAGAGGCGTCCATTTTCTTAAAAACCCACGTTTTCTCTTGTATCAAGAGGGTCTCTCCATAACATGAAGGGGTAATATTTTATAATATGCTATCTTTAAAAAAATGAAGCAGATCAATATATTTTAAACAATTTATTTTGCCAGTTGTATTAAATACTCACTAAATAAACAAAAAATGTGGGTTTCTCATACATTAATAAACTGAGCATTTTTTAAATAAAATACAATAAAACTGAAATCTATTAGGCTGCTGAATGGGGGGGGGACAGATGAAATGAATAAAATATGATTTTCAGATGCAAAACTATTATTAATTTATTATAATTTATTTACATTTAGAATTTAAGATTTTTTGCAGATTCTTTACTTTTTGCTTGTTGGTTCTCTGTGGCTGAAACGTAAGATTATGAATATAATCACAGTTCCTTGAAGGAATGGAACGAAGTACAACACACAGTTGTATATGAGACACGCGCCCTAGCGCGCCTGGCTGAAGCCACCTCTAATCACGTCATTAGACCGGTGACGTGGTGACGTTGAACGTCGGGTGACAGGCTCCGCCTTCACCCTATAAGTTCGGAGTCACCAGAGTCATTACTCAGTTAGATACTGCCCTTCACCGAGCCTTTGTGATGCGGGGCCAACAAGGTGTTGTACTTCGTTCCATTACAGTGTTACATCCCTACCACTTGAGGAAACTCAAAGTGAGGGGGTTGTGTATTTGTCGTCTCAGCTAAGACGTTTTCTTTTCATACTGGTGGATTTTATCCCTCAGTCTATAGATCTTTACTAAATATCTGATATACCAGTGTTTCCCCTACCATTATACAGGCGGGGAAGCCCCACCCCACCCCCCCAACGAGAAGGCCCGCCCCTCTAAGAATTTCACGGCATGTAGTCATTCTTTTTTAAATAAGGCCAGATCAAGTCGAGAGCTATTTTTTTGCGTATTTCCATTTCCACCTCTCACCAAACTTGGGGGGAAAAAGATGGCACAGAGCGAGGCTGAGCACTAGACGCGCAGCTCTGCTTTTAATCACGTTGCACCGATGCAACAGCTTTGCAAGCTACTTTTTCTTTCTTTAAAAGAAAATGCTACAGGTGAAGCCACGGCATGGTTACTACCTTATTAGTAATTACTGCCTTTTTTTACTTTCTCTGTGGGTGGGGGGTCAGCTTCACTCAGCTGCAGGTGAACACCTCCCGGGAACGCACACGTTTCCTGAACTATTTTCCGAGGATTACATGATATTTTATATATATTATATTTCTAAAAGCACTTCGCAGTATTTCCCCCCCCCGTGTGTTCACGTCACGAGTGCAACAAAACCGCGACGGATCAGCTGACTGTTTTTAAAGTGAGGTGCAG
>NW_013952859.1:28572-33906 GCF_001266775.1 Austrofundulus limnaeus | reverse complement strand
AAAGTCCGGCACAGGCCCGGCAGGACTCGGGCTCCACAAGCGCCCGTCGAGCATGAATGATTCCTAGGCAGGCCGGGCAGGCCTCATGCTGGTCCTTCTCATGAAGCTTAAAGCCGCACCCCTGAGGACAGGGGCGAACAGAAGACTTCGGCTTCTTCAAAGGTGGTTTTGTGCTCATCGTGAACCACAAAACAGATTTTCAGCAGAAAATAAAGGTCACTTAAGTAGCGTCAAGCGGCAGACACACGAACCAGCAGGTAATGCGGTTAGCACCAGTAAAGCTAGCCTAAGAACCTTAGAAGCTGAGCTAACTAGCAGCAGCTATGTGAGCTCAGGTTTAGAGGTGACTATCGCGAGGTGAAGGGCGATAGAACTGAGTAATGACGCTGGTGACTCCGAACTTATAGTGTGAAGGCGGAGCCTGTCACCCAACGTTCAACGTCACCACATCACCGGTCTAAAGACGTGATTAGAGGTGGCTTCAGCCAGGTGCGCGAGGGCGCGTGTCCCATATGCAACTGTGTGTTGTACTGAGCGAAATGACTGAAAAGGAACCGATTTTTTTTTTCTTTAAGTCTGAGAGGAAAGTGGGCCTAAACCTGGACTCCTTAAACACCTTACTGTTTTCCAGAGCTCAGAACGGATCCTTGGTTCTGCTGGCCCATTTAAGTGTAGTTTTGGAGCAGCACTCCCACTACTGAGTCAGACATCCAAGTGCTGCTCGCTCTTTTTTTCTTTTTCTTTTTTCTTTGTCCTGTAGATTTCTTGCTGCTTAACAAATAACTTTGGGCCCCAGTCAGGAAAAAGAACGGAGGCTTTTTTAATTTTTGGAAACTGACAGTGGATTGAGGTGTTTTTTTTCCACAGGAATGTGTTTCCTGCTCACAACCCAACGCACATCAAATCAGACTCATTTTAAGAAAATAAAATGTGGAATATTCTATTTATCATAACTCCTTTTTTACTTTGCCTAACAACAAAATTTAAGAACTGGTTTAAAGTTTGAAGTCTCCACTTTTGACACAAATTGAAACAGAGTCAATAGAGAAGGAAATCAGTGTTAGAAATTAGTGTCTTTTCTACATATTTCTGTCCCAAAAGATCTACACACATGGACAAAATTGTTGGTACCCCTCGTTTTAATGAAAGAAAAACCCAAAATGGTCACAGAAATAACTAGAATCTGACAAAAGTAATAATAAATAAAAATTATATAAAATGAACAAATCAAAGTCAGACATTGCTTTTCAACCACGCTTCAACAGAATAAATAAATAAAACTCATGAAACGGGCCTGGACAGAAATGATGGTACCATTAACTTAATATTTTGTTGCACAATCTTTTGAGGTAATTATTGCTATTGAATGCTTCCTGTAGCTGTTAATGAGACTTCTACACCTCTCAGCAGGTATTCTGGTCCACTCCTCATGAGCAGACTGCTCCACTTGTCTCAGGTTTGAAGATGCTCAATAGGATTTAGGTCAGAATCATAGAAGACCACTTCAGAATAGTCTAATGTTTTCCTCTCAGCCATTCTTGGATGTTTTTAGCTGTGTTTTGGGTCATTATACTGTTGCAAGACCTGCGACTAAAACCAAGCTTTCTGGCACTGGGCAGCACATTTCTCTCTAGAATCCATGATAGTCTTGAGATTTCATTGTAGCCTGCACAGTTTCAAGACACCCTGTCCCAGATGCAGCACAGCAGCTTCAGAAAATTTAGAACAATTCCAGTTTGGCTTTTTTATGATTCGGTTTCCTCCTTGTTCGTCTCCCATCAAATAAACTTTGCCTCGAACAACGATGGATGGTCAGATCTGACACTGATGATACTTGAGCTTGAAGTTCACCTTTAATCTCTTTAGAAGTTTTTCTGGGCTCTTTTGTTACCATTCGTATTATGCGTCTCTTTGATTTGTCATCAATTTTCCTCCTGCAGCCATGTCCTGGGAGGTTGGCTACAGTCTCATAGATCTTAAATTTCTAAATAATATGTGCACAGGAACATCAAGCTGCTGGGAAATGGTCTTATAATCTTTACCTTTAACATAAAGTGCAGCTGTGGTGGAGTGGTTAGGGGAGTCGTCCTGGAACCGGTAGGTCACCGGTTCGATCCGCTGTTCTAGCTGTCTCAGTCGTTGTGTCCTTGGGCAAGACACTTAAACTGCTTGCCTACTGCTGGTGGTCAGAGGGTCCAGTGGCATCAGTGCATGGCAGCCACTATGCTCTGTCAGTGTGCCCCAGGGCAGCTGTGGCTACAATGTAGCTTACCATCATCAGTGTGTGAATGTGTGTATGAATGGGTGAATTCCTGAAGTGTAAAGCAACTTGTGGATTTGAAAAGGTGCTATATAAGTTCAAGCTATTTACCATTTCATGCTTGTCTATTTTTTTTTCTAATCTTCTGAGACAACTCTTTCCTTTGCTTCCTCTGGTCCATGTTGAGTGTGATCCACACCATGTCACCAAACAGTAAGTATCTGTAGCCCTGTATACAGGCCCACTGATTGATAAGACTGTAGACACCTGTGGACACACCTTGATTTAACATGTTCCTTTGGTCACATTATTTTCAGGGGTACCATCACTTCTGTCCAGGCCTGTTTCATGAGTTTTATTCTTAAATAAATTCTGTTGAAGCATGGCTGAAAAAAATGTCTGACTCATTTATTCATTTTCATTTATTTCATTATTATTTTTGTCTGACTCTAGTTATTTCTGTGACCATAGTGGGTTTTCTTTCATTAAACAAGGGGTATTGTGTGTCAATTGTGCATTTTAGACTTTTTAACAAAGCTGCCATTTTTTTCTTTTAGCTTCTCTGAAGTAAGATGTGCTTTAAAAAAATACTGGAAAGGCTGCAGTCAAGTCAGAGATTTACACAAATTCTATCAAATAAAAAAAAACATTCTGGAAAAGGAGATTCAGAATTTTGTAAACAAAAAAATGAACTTTTAAACTCAGCCAACAAAACACAACTCAGATATTCAAATTGTATAAATACAAGACTTTAAGAAGATTGCTCATTAAAAAATAAGAAACAGTTACGATTCACCCTCACATGGTTCCACTTAAATTAGGATTTATGTCCTTTGGGGAGAAAGACTCTCCCTTAGAGACTTGGCTTCTCTTTCATTTGGTTGAGATTTACGAGGCCTTCTCAAATCAAGGCTTTTTGGAGAATAAAATGCTTCCAACACTGGGCTCAACTTTTTAACTCACAACAAAAATTCAATTCAAAACTACCACCTTCTTTAAAACGGTGACAATTCAAGCGTGTGCACGTCAGAGTGATAGCAATAAAACCGGTGTTTAAGACCACGTTAAAGAGTGCTGCTGTGGAATTAATGACATTTTTGCGGAAAGAAGAGGGAATTTTGCAGAGTTTACTGGCACTAGGCTCAATTATTCCTCCTTTTATTACCAAAAAACACAACATTTACTCACTACAGTTTACAGGAACTCTTACTTCTGAAGTGGCTTCTCCTTCTTCCTGCTGAGGTTAAAGGTCAGACAAAACCACCACTTCACTCTGCGGCCAGGATCTTATCCCCTACAACAGAGGAAAGAAACAAACATTAGCAATACGTTAAGAGTCCAGCAACTGTGCCTTATCCATTACTCTAACATCATGGAATGGGTTTGCTCTACCTGCACTGCAGAAGAACTGAGACTCGGCTGCCGGAGCAGCACAGAGAGATTATACTGTCACAAGAATGCAGAGGATTAACTCTGAAGGGTGCTCGAGTGAGGGACTAAGCTGAGCGCAGACAAAATGACGCTTGCTGCGGCGCTCAAAGCAATCAAGCTCCGTCCGAAGACTCCATTATAAACTCTCATCATATTGAGAGAAGGACCATTCATCTGCAATAACTAAAGTCACTTATATAATAGACTTTAGTTAAAGCTCAATATCTGTAAAACTGAGGTGCAGCCATTTCTTTTTGTTCACTAAGATTGCTAACCACCTTTGATTGTGGTGACACCAAAAGTTAAATCTGTTGTAGAGCCAATAATTATTTTCTGAGAGGTTCGGTTAATGCCAAGGTTGTGATCAAAGATTTTGCAGAGTCAGTTAGCCCTCAAGGTATGTGTTGGGGTGACTCTCTGCTGCTACCACACCAAATGTGAGCTCTATCTATATCTGCAGACCTGATTGGCTGACAATTCTTTAAAAGGAACAAGATGGTGCCACTCATCTCCACATTCGCTCCCTATTATAGATGCCAAAATTGTGCCATATCCCATTTGTTCATTGTCTTTAAACGTTAGTTGTGTTGGGAGTTAGCAGCAGTTCATTTTTCAGGCTTTGTTTCTTGGGTTTAGTTTGAGAATTATAGGTCAAGGGGACCAGCCCAAATTTTGACGATCAACTGCTTGGCGGGTTCGAGGTTTCTCTCTCTTGTTTGTTTTGGCTGAGGCTCCCAACTTTTCTGGACTCCATATGTTATGTGTCCTTTGAGCCACTCCTAGAAACTTGGACCTTACAGACGGCCAACAGCGGTTACTCAGAGTTCCAATAAAACCCATGCAGTTGTTCATAAGGTTATTTGCCAACACTGCAGACACACACAAGTTTGTATTTCTAACCTTTTTTTTGACTGTGTATTGACTTCTTTTCATTTCTGTAGGATAACCTAACCTTTACCCTAAACCTAACCAGTACATAACTAACCTTAACTTAAACTCAATTCACAGCATAGTGCTAAACCTAACTCCATCCCAAAAATATCATTCCAAAAGGACCAGGTTTTGGTGCACCATTAAGCCATTTCCCAGCCACCATTAAATGTAGTAGAAGAAGAAGACCCCAATCACAAGGATGACACGGTGGCTTCTGCCAGACTCCAAAAAGAATTGACAAGGAAAAGGCTGCAAGCAGCGAGGCAAAACACTATGGAGAAGTACAGAAGAGCATGGGAAGTTCTAAAGCAGTATGAAGCTTAAGACAGTACACAATCCACATGACATCCGAGAGTAAGCTAATGTTAATTTGCTAGTGGGCTATATGAATGAAGCAGAGCGTAAAAGTATATAATGTCGATTAAATAAGGTTTAGTAATAAATAAATAAATTCTGGGTAAATGATGACGTGGATAGGTCCTCGGTGCGATGCTGCTAGCGAGCTATATCCACCCTGAAAGTTAATCTTGGACAATATCTGATGATCGACTCTTAAATGAAACCAGAGAGTGTTAACAGAGAGGAGAAGGTAGAAATGACTCAGTCTGTAACTGAAAATATGGATGGACAACAACAGAGCTGCTTCATGGAAGAAGAAGCTCAGCTTAGCCTGTTAGCTTTAGCCCCGACGCTATCACCATATATATATA
>NW_013952859.1:23572-25794 GCF_001266775.1 Austrofundulus limnaeus | reverse complement strand
GTCACAACAGCACAGGGGGCCAGTGAGCAGCTGCTGCACTGCTGAAAACAAAGGAGTGCCTGCCCCTCTCTCTCACTCTCTCACACACACACACACACACACACACACACACACACACACACACACACACACGATCAAAAGTGAGTCCCTGGGCAAAGATCAGGGCAACACAAACTTCTCTTTATGGCCCAACACCAAAAGCTGGGGCAATATTGTGTTTGCCCGTGTCTATAGTGTTAGCAAAATGTGTCATTTATCACTAAATTATTTAAAGGGAAACTCTCAAAGTATTCACTGAATATTCATCTACAACTGATTAACTTGTGCAGCCAATCCAACTCAACTTAGAACATGGATATAATTCAGTCAGTTTTACATGTCGAGCTAAAAGTGTGGTAGTAGCTGAGAGACATTTGCAACAAATACTAACAAATTATGCAATATCACAATATTAAGAGATTCCACATAATGTTTTCAAAGCTTAACTTAAACGGCTTCATTTCTGAACAAAAGATATTCATAAAATAGTCTAAAACTCTAGCATAAAAGGCAGCGGCTGATACACACTCCTTCAAGGTATATTCAACCTTTAATTTATTTCTGAAATTAAAACAGTACCTCATATACAGAAAAAAAGTGCCTTGTGTGTTTCAATGTGAACCAGATCAGTGCTCCAGTTCAACAACAAGCTGAGGGGAAACACAGGCTCCAGTGTAGTGGACACAGGTGTGTCCTTGTCCATTTTGAAGCCCTCCTTTGGGGCAGCTCATTTCCTGTCCTGAGCAGGAAGTGGGAAGCAGGGCAGAGCACTGAGCTAGCAGGGGTGACCGTGATGTCACAGCAGGAAATAAAGATGGGATTGTTGAAGGGGGAAGTACAGCCAACAAGTGAACAGGCAGAGCAAATAAAAATGAAGAGGAACAGCACAAACACACAGCTTAAAAATTAAAGATCAGTTTTACTCATTACTCTGTTGAAGAATCTGGGAATGCCTAGAAATAAAAACATAAAATCCTGAACACACGTCCTCATTTTCTGATCATTTGTAAAACAACTCAAACTAAAGATTTACTGATTAAAGTAAGACCATGGCATATTAATCCAGTCTCCAAACAAGACGCAGCCTCGGCAGTGACCCCGAGGGTTTATGCAAGAGCGCTGAGGTAAACCATTAGTCAGCTGATTGACGGTTCGCTACGAAGCCCATCCTCTCTCGGAAGGTGCATTAGTATTGATCAGTGCCTCGCTTTTTGTTCCAAGTCAAGTGCAGATGTTTCCATTCTGGCTCAGTGGGATGTCTGACCTCTTCATTGGGTCAATAAAAAGACACTGCCAAAGCAGACTAAAAGGTAAAGAATGAAAGTAAATATATAAAACCAAAAGGTTGTCCTGAACTATATTAAGTTGGAGAGCGTTTCCTTCTGAAGCCTGACCATATTGGACAAGGGTAGCAATTCAAGTAAGTCATTTAGGTGCAAACGTGAGTCAATCTGCTGCTAAACGTAAAAAAATAAGTGAAAGAATGAGGGAGACAGTGAAACACCACAGACTAAGCTCACCATTCCCACTCAGGTTTGCAAACTTCTTCTGGAGCGTGTATCCACTCTAGTCTAATGGCTACCTACTTTACGTAACATGTCCGAGCGTGAACAGGTGCAAATGCAGCAAAACCATCGGACATCTTTATACCAAATGGCTTTTTCTTTAGACAATGCCACTGTTTGCCTATTTTCCATCAATTCGACTGTTTCCGTAGGTAAACAAATTCAAGAGATACTCAACATCTGGTCATAAATTTTGCTAATAATGCGTTTATTTATGGACATATTAACCATCAATATGGTAAACAATAGTTTAAGATTTTATTTCCTATTTAATAATCTTCAGTTTTTTGACCGGTCCTAACTTAAAGTTTGAAAATTATCTCTCTTTAGAAATAGTACCACTGTAAATAACATCATATTTGGACATTTAAGGTTTTCTCTTATTTTTAGTATTTGTATTGCATTTGGGGAGTAACATGAATGAAAAACACTTTCACTGAACTGCCTGATACACAATACGTGCAACCTGTCCCAATTCCCATAATGCTTCCTACAACATGGAAATCATAGAGGCGCTGTCATGGAAACATTTTTTTAACAAGACAGAAATATACACTCACCGGCCACTTTATTAGGTACACCATGCTAGTAACGGGTTGGACTCCCTTTTGCCTTCAG
>NW_013952859.1:12764-22498 GCF_001266775.1 Austrofundulus limnaeus | reverse complement strand
GATTAGAAATTAAGTGTTAACGAGCAGTTGGATAGGTGTACCTAATAAAGTGGCCGGTGAGTGTATGGTCCAATAATGAAGGCACTCTGTGGAAATGATCAGCTGAGTTTTATTTGCAACAACAGGAACACAGAACAACATCGAGCCATCAGACTGTCTCCACTGCTCTCTGCTCCTGCTTCTCTGAGGCAGTTGAGGCCACATATGGTTTAACACTATGGATGGGTACAGAATTCAACACTTTTTTCAGTACCAACCAAATTCTGTCAGTACTACTGAGAACCTATTCACGTAACATCAAACGGTACCATGTTTTGGTACCTAAACGCATCATTGCAACCATATTGACATAAGAGTGGGAGATTTTCCATGCTTGTCCTGAACGCAGCATCACGTAAGAGCGTAATGACATCAGCAGCCGCTGGTTCAGTAAAAAGAGTTCAGTCTGAATGTAGCATGAAAGCGTCGCAGCTCCTGGAGTAAAACTCACCGAACAGACCACCTCTGAATTATCTGGTGGATTAATTATCTTGTGAGCATGACGTTCGTTTACTCAAAGTAAATAAAGTACCGCCACTTACTTTATTTCATCCACCATTAAACAGAGACCGGCAGAGGAAAACGACAGAGGCGCTTCCCGACAGTCCAAATACTTCTGAGCTGAAAGATCACAAGCAGCCAGCTTGAAGTGTTGGAGCGTTTTGGATGCTCAAAACATAGTTTGAATACCTTTTATTTATTTTAACTCAATTCTCTTTTAAACTTGTCTTCCATGGACCTCCATCACACACTTTTTCTAACAGGGAAATGACATCAATAGAAATATGTGGAGCTGGATTTTAAATTGTGCAAGACAAAACAGTCTTGTTTTCAAGAGTTTTCATCTTAAAGAAATAAGTTACACAACTGATGTTACAATACAAAGAGTTGGATGTTGTCTTGATATTTGTTAATTTTATATATTGAGAAATATGTTTTAAAAAGTTTATTATTAAAAAATCAACACACACAAAGTACCGGAAATTGGTACCGTTACGTACCGATACAGATTCCCAGGTACCGGATATTGGTACCGAATCGATTCAAATGTCAAAAGGTACCCATCCCTAATTATGTCATCTTAATAAAGCAAGATTAAATACTAAGAAAATACTAGGTCAAGGGAAAACACAAAGATAAACACAAGTGATATCTAAGAATGATTTTTATTAGCAAATCTTGTTCTGACTTTTATCATTCTATCTGCTGATGCCTATTAGATCACCCAAGCAAAATGATTCAGGAAAAAAACATGGACTTTGAAAGCTACCAAAAGAATTTCTAATCTGTACAACTTCACTGTTGTGGTTTAATAAAATCTCTGGGATACTGGCTGATTTTTAATAATTATAAATCAATTGGTATACAGTGTTTCCCCAAGGAAATTGGTCTTGGACGGGGGGGGGCTACTTGTTTTATAAAAACATAAATTTACGCAACTCACCTGCAATTATGGTAATAAATTTACACATACATGAATATTTAATTCTCTAACTACATTCTAGTTAAGGACTCCTCATGATAATTATCAATAAAATTATTATTGATAATAAGTGATCAGAACTGTGTGCAGCAGATAATCTGAGTCCAGAGCTCTCAGTTTGAAATCTTCTGGAGCTCTTCTGTGTGACTCTAGGTGTGACAGAGTGTGGATGGTTGATTGTCTCTTTTGTGTCCCTGATGGAGACTGGAGACCTGTCCAGGTGTCTCTGGTGAACTGGAGACCTGTCCAGGTGTCTCTGGTGAACTGGAGACCTGTCCAGGTGTCTCTGGTGAACTGGAGACCTGTCCAGGTGTCCCCTGCCTTCACCCAAAGGCAGCGAGGACAGATTCCAGCCCCACCCTGACCCTGATTAGGAACATGGAGGACAGGAGGAGGATTTTTCTTTATAGCAGGAAACAGACATTTAATTATAAAACAGGATTTATTTGATGTTAATCTGAATCAGTTTAGTGTTGTTTGTAAATATATTTGACAGTTTTGTAGGAATGAACACGTTTGTAATGTTTGTTCAAAATAAACCTGCTTCTTATGACTTCTGTAACATGTTTTGAATAAAATATTATCAGTAAAAACCTCAAATCAAGTTCTTTCTAATAATTATTAGAACTAGAAGAACTGCAACTTTGCAGAGTTTCTCCCAGGATTTTCTTTAACCGTGGTGGTGACCTCTCATGTGGGGGTTTGACAAAATCTGGTTGTCCTCAAAACATTTTGGTTGTCCAAAAAATATCTCAATAAAAATATAATTTATTAAGTAGGCTATATTTTTCTGTATACAAAGTGTAATATATACAAATGTTCTCAGTCAGCAGGTTGACAGTTTTAGGAGCTGCTTGAGGAGAACTTCCTCGTTCTCCTCCTCATTCTCTTCTTTGAAATAGAAATCAAAAATCAACATCCAGCATCCATAAGCTTTCTGCTTACAGGTCAAACATTTTTATTTAAATAGGAGTACACTGTGTACTTATTAAAAGTTAGTTTAGTGTTCTTAGGACTGAAGACTTTCTGAGGAAAGAAGTTTTTAAACATCTTTTCTAATTTTAGTGTTTTCAACTGAGGAGCTTTGATATGTTTATTTAAAATAAATTATAGCAGAGGAAGTTCTCTGCACAGAAAAATTTTTTTTTACTGTTTTTTTAATCAAACTGACAAGTTTCTCCAGTAAAGTTATTGTGTAATTTAAAGGCATTGAAACACCTGGTTAAATTTAGAAGATATTATGATTAACTACAAACATCTGAAGCTGACTCAGAGAACTCTGTGATTTTAGAAAAAATAAAAGTCAAATGTAGGCATGTCTTTAAGAGACCCTCCTCCTCCGGTCAGCGCACCTCTTCTGCACCCGTGTGATTAATACTGGGGGTTTTTTTGCGCAAATTACAGATTTTTTATGCTCATTATCCACGTTAAACGTCTGAAGGGGTTGACGTGTGAACTCTTCAGTCCCGGGCCGGGCTGGTCGGAGCCGAGCTGCAGGTGGGCAGGCTCAGCTGCTGTAAAGTCGCTGCCCCTCGCTTTAAAAACAGTCAGCTGATCTGTCGCGGTTTTGTTGCGCTCGTGACGTGAACACATGGGGGAAACGCTGCGAAGTGCTTTTAGAAATATCCATCCATCCATCCATTTTCTGTACACGCTTCTTCCTTTTCAGGGTCACATGGGTCACTGGTGCCCATATCCAGCAGTCACAGTGTGAGGGGCGGGGTACACCCCGGACAGGTCGCAAGTCCATCACAGGGCCACACAGAGACAAACGAGACAAACAAGCATTCACTCTCTCACTCACACTTAGGGACAATTTAGAGTTATCAATTAACCTAACAGTCATGCTTTTGGTCTGTGGGAGGAATAATATAAAATACGACGTAATCCTCGGTGGAAAATAGTCCAGGAAACGTGTGCGTTCCAGGGAGGTGTTCACCTGCAGCTGACTGAAGCTGACCCCCCACCCACAGAGAAAGTAAAAAAAGGCAGTAATTATTGATAAGGTAGTAAGCTTGCTGTAGCTTCACCTGTTGCATTTTCTATTAAAGAAAGAAAAAGTAGCTTGCAAAGCTGTCGTATCGGTGAAACGTGATTAAAAGCAGAGCTGCGCATCTAGTCTCACACATATCTTCCTATTTTTGTGAGGACCACACACAGCGCTCAGCCTCACTCTGCGCAGTCTTTTTCCCCCCAAGTTTGGTGAGAGGTGGATATGGAGGGTCGCAAAAAAATAGCTCTCTACTTGATCTGGCCTTATTTAAATAAAAATGACTACATGCCGTGAAATTCTTAGAGGGGCTGCCCCACCTGTATCATGGTAGGGGAAACACTGGTATACCAGATATTTAGTAAAGATCTGTAGACTGAGGGATAAAATCCAACAGTATGAAAAGAAAACGTCTTAGCTGAGACAACAAATACACAAACCCCTCACTTTGAGTTTCCTCAAGTGGTAGGGATGTTATTGAGAATAAATCTCAATTCTCATGTGCCTTCAGCTGTTCTCACTCACACATGATGTAGTCTGGTTGTGATTACAGGGAACCCATCTCGACCGTCTCAGTGGGATTTTCCACGCTCTGTGCAGCAAACCTCCTCTGGAAAGAACACACATGGTGGGAATTATGGAATAACGCTGCGTCAGGAATGTTCCCACGATGGCCAAGGGGGGGATCTAATGGAGGTACCAATGACTGGCTAGTTGTCAGTTGGGTTTACTGGTAATAACAGAGAGGTACATGATGAAAGCCTTGTGATGGTTTACATTTGGACCTTTTGCTTTTGGGTTGGATTAAAAAAAGTATTTTGTCGTAAAGCATTTCTGAAAATGTAAGTGTAAAGAAAAGCTTTTAACTTTACCATTAGCAGAGCTCAAGTACAGTGGATTATCTTTATAGAAAAGATTCCACTACCCCCGTGTATACGGTTTTGTTCCAATAATCTCTTGATGGGAATTACCTCCGGCAGTGAAAGGTCAAGCTGGCCAATTGTGCCAGTGACCCTTTGCCTCAGCTCCAAAGGCAGGCATTGTGCCAAACAAAAGGGAGCAGGTCATGATTTACTCACTGAGCAGAGTTGTCTTCGAGGCCAAAATAATCAGGAATCACTTGAGAGCAAGGATCAGTTGTGCGGAGTGAGAGATTAACCATGAACTTAGCCTACAATCTCAGTCAACAGAACCTTGCAGTCACTTTCAGAGCTGCTCGGGTATTAGTCAGTGAGATTTGGATAAGTCACACGTGCGTGCACACACACCATTTTGTGAGATTAAGCTTGTAGGTTTGAGTTACTGTCATGGGATTCCGTTTCAAAGAAGGGGGGGGAACTGTGCCAATCCACTTTTACAAGTTGAAGCTCAGTCACCTATATTGGCTGGATTCTTTCTGCATTGTAGGTCACTGCAGAGAAACTGTGTCCTCAATAAACCCTGATGCATAAGGAATACTGTTACAGTAGATGCAGAGCACTGGATCAAGGCTTGTGAAAGAAGGCGACCTCCAGACTTTGGCAGAGAATGCGAGGAAAATTGAGGAATGAGCTCCATGTTTCCAAGTCGTCGTATTTCATGACATCAGCTTCACTAAACAAAATTTTATATGGTCTCTGCCCCAACATATGTTACCACTTATCTCCAAACATTTCTCTTCCTAACAGGTGTTCTGCTTTCCTAACATTTTTTTCCTAAAAGCTCACTCAGTTCTTGGGTCTTCACTGGTAACATCGGAATGTACAGTCTATGTTCTTCTTAGTAATAAGCAGGCAATGTGACAAGCGCGAGCGGCTCCCCATTCCCTCATTTCCTTGAGGTTTCTCTGCCCACTTAACTACTGCCTGCAGAAGACAAGCTGGGGTGACTTCTCCCACTAACAAAAGAGAGAACAGCTTGAACATCTAGAAGGAGAAAGTGGGCTAAAGTGCATATTAAATTGCAACACAAGTCGTTTCAGCCAATGTTTTTCCAAATCACTGTTAGTTTGCGGCTCGAGCTAAACACGTGAAACAGTTGGAAGATTTTAATAATGCATGTGTGCACCAGAATTTGCTTTTAAGAGAAGGCATGTAGTATTGCAAAACTTTTGGATCTAAAATCTGAGAGGATGTTAACTTGAGGAGGACGTCTTCTGCTCATTTACAGTTTATATTTAGGAGGCTTACACGAGGATTACGCGAGTCGAGGTTATTGAATAAAACATTGATTTTTCCATTTACCTGAGGTCAAGTTGCAGAGGTAACAGCTACAGAAAGGAAACCCAGACATCCTCCCCCTAGTGTTGTAGTACTCTAGGCCAATCTTTTTGACGGTCTCATCTCCACCACATTTGAACTCTGTCTTGTATTGTCTTGGACATAGAGGACTTGGGATTTTATTTCAAGATCAGTCAAGACAAAAACTATGGAAATATCACTGAATTTCCTGAATATTGTCTAATGTATTTGTTAAAATCCTTGCTTTTTTGGTTTATAAACAACTGTATTGTTTATAAAAGTCAGAGAAAAGTGAAGACTTTAGTGACAATGAACAATAATTAATTGCTTTACATTTTGTGCCAAATAATGAAAGTTGCCCAGGAGTATTGAATAAAGATGGTTATGCCTGGTTCACACAGCAAGATTTTAAATTGTTGTCTGATTTTTAAAAGACAGAGACCCCAAACACAATGATAAAAAAAATAATAATAAAAATGAGATAACAGGTTTGGTCCTACAGTGTGTGGTGTACAGCCACACGGTAAAGACAACACACCACACACGAACAGATTTCATTCACGAATATTCAGATATCAGATGGGTAATCTGTCAAGATCAAATGTGAGTCCAGAGTAAATAAACATGGCCAATGAGGAAGAAGAAATGGTGATAGTCCAACATGTCGATTTTAGATCCTTCTGAGCCAACTAGATCACTCTTAACACACCACACATGACAATAATATTTCATAGGATTATCTAGGAATGTCAGGCATAAATTTATTTCAGCTCTGAGTGTTTAATATCTAGATGTTTTTGTGGCCATGTAGATCTTTCATATCAGTTTTATTTTTGGAACAAATCAACATGATAAAAGAAAAGTATTGACTGAGTAACTTTGGTACTGATATAGTCCACAAACAACCTACATTACTATCGTATGTGTCTGTCAGATGAAATGTGACACGGAAAAAAAAACAATATTAACTGTACAAAAAGAGGCTTAAAGTAGTTATTATCTGGCTCCATTTTGCATTTAATGTAAAGAACCTGACATGCAGTTATGCAATAAAATTTTAAATTGCATGTGGAAATCCCATTTAAGTGGCTATTCAAAGTAGGGCTGGGCGATATGGCAAAAAAAAAAAAATCACGATTATTTTTTTCATATCGTCCTATCTCGATTAATATCACAATTTTTTTCATGTCTGTTAGCAGGTAACAACAGGTACAGGAAGCGACAGTGGCCAAAATGCCTCAGAAACTCACCCAAATAAGCAAACTCTGTGAGATTCAGCATTTTATACCAGCTTACTTTGGTTAATTCTGTGATTATTCCATCTGCRTTTCCTTAGTAACTTATAAACTGAAGTGGAGCAGGAGAAGGTGGATTCTGATTGGCTGTTGCTGCGCACATTTCCGCCATGTTTGATCGAGTAAGAGGCTCACAGCTGATCACCGTGATCGACCAGAATTTTTTCTCGATCAATAATCGCAATCAAATAATCGCCCAGCCCTAATTCAAAGTCTTATTTTAGAACAGTTTACAACACACAAAATAAAGCGCTGCATGTTAGGGTTGGGCATAATCGTACCATGTGCAATTAATTGTCAGGAAAAACATTAATCGATTATTTTTTGGCACTTGACGATTAATATGATTAATGCCACCAGGCAGATTGACTGGATATTTCCCCAGTCAATCCTGTCGGTGCTCCTCTCCACTTCAAATATGACGAACATTTAAAAAAAACGTTCTGTCATTTATTTATCTATCAACACAATTTAAAAATTGATGTATAACCTGAAGTCCATAATTTTGACACAATTTGGAACAGATGTTTACAAAGAGCAAATCTTTCCCACTAAATTGGTCATGTGACTAGGATATAAGGGTGTCCAGGGACTCCAGGGGATTAATCGTCAAATTAATCGTTATCGCCTAAATACAACAATTAATCGTGATTAATTTTTTGCCAATATTGCCCAACTCTACTGCATATTAATAGTTTGGTTTTATTCCCAATAAGAGTACCATTAAAATGCCGGATCAATATGCAATATCAATAAGAGTAGTAGCATCAATAAAATCTTATGAAACTGGTCTTGGTCTTGATTTGGTCTTGGGTTAGGTGGTCTTAACTACAACACTGCCTCCTCCAACAATACTTCCCATCTCTTGGGGAGATCCCAACACTTTCCTTGGCCAAATGGGAAATTTGTGTCCTCTAGCTCCATGCTCGTTTTTATAACTGGCCTGAAAATGCTAGAGAGAAGCATTACGATCCAAATGCCCAAACTACCTCAGGTGACTCTTTCCAATGTGGCTCTACTTTGAGCTCTCTAATGGAGCTCCTCACCCATCTCAGAGGAAGCTCAGCCACCCTAAGAAAGAAGCTCGTTTCAGCCACTGGTACCCATGATATTATTCTTTCGGTCATGACAATGAGGGTTGGAAGACAAATGGACCAGTAAGAATCAATCATCTTATGGCATAGCTCATTTTTCACCACAACAAACCAGAGAAAACGCTTTCATTTTTACAGACAAACCCCACAAGAGAAAAAAAATCCCCTGGAATAGACTGAACTTTCAACTCCTAAACTATAAAACCTTTTAGTTTAAAGTTTGTTTATTTTTTAAGTATTCCTGGTGAGACATTCAGAGGCTTAATGCAAACTTTGGTGCCACCACAAACACAAAGTCGACAACATTAAATAACTAGCTGCTAAAACTAGATCTTTCAATCTTATAATACTGCCATTGTTAGCATTTTCCAAACTGTAAATAAAACCAAATCCTCAGAGGATTTCACTGGAATGCAACCCTGAGGTCAATGGCTCTAAAACAACTGTACAAGCTGCTCTGAACAGAGGTCATCTAAACATTTTTAAGGCCAAGAGGCAGGCATTTCACATCGAACCGAGAGCAAATAGTGCAGTTTATTTTGTTTGTATTTGCGTGTGATGTTTCTTTCTCAAAACGTCCATTTATGTGGAACTGTTGTCTACTGTATGTATCCTGTGTGAGACTGCCAAAAGGCAAGCAAGCAAAATCACACAATGAGCACATGCATGCTCAAATGTTGTTGTGGCTTCATGAAAAAGGAGTGAACCCTGTACACTAGTTGTAGTCGAATGTTTATCCCAGGCTCTCAAGGAAGCATAGCTATGATCTGCTGCAAAGCACCAACCATTTAATTTACTTCAGCTGAGGATGTAAAGTAGAAAAGGCAATCCAAGGAGTAGGACATAAATACGCCTTTTCCATCGGCATATAGTAATTCTCGCACTAGGCAGCTCATACATCACCTTGAGACCTCTACTTTATGCAGAAACTACAGCCAGACATCACATGGATATTTCATTTGAGTTAGCACTTTTGTGTGCTCTTAAATGTCTTTCTGAAGCCCTTTAGCATTCTGTGTCATCTTTGAGTAAAAGAGTTATTATCCAGAATACAACTCTAAAGGTTGTCCATCCACTTGGACTAACCACACCATACATCAACCCACCTCACAACTAATGTGGTGGAAGAATGAAACCAAAATTCATAAATCATCGCTACCTGCTATGTACTGCTCACTGATATTTGATGCAGCTGCTGAAATTCCAGCCGAAAACTCACAATGGGTCAATCGGACATTTATTAATCAGGAGATCAAATTCAGGGTGATGACTCAGCTTTGTGAAACTGAACTTGTTGGTGGGTTCACAAATGTCAGCCCCGGAGGCTTCGACGGTCTCAAGTGTTGAATCAAGTAGAGCAACAGTCAACAAGGTAAGCTCAACAAAAACGTGTTTTGTTCCACAAGGTCACAAGGTTTTCTGTCATGTAAACTATTTAGCCAACAAAAAGACAACCCAATCTACAAGAACTGTAGTGGAGGGAACAGTGTCCTCTCTTGACACACAGAAGAGAATCAAAGATTCAGCTCTGTCCAAGTCAGATAAACAGCTGCTTAAAGGGGCAATATTATGTGTTTCTCAGGCATATATTTAAATTCTATACCATAATAAAGT